>NW_027529569.1:116045-289666 GCF_008692635.1 Crocuta crocuta
AGCCACTCAATCATCTTCACTATCTCTGTGGGATCATATTAAAAGTAAGATCTCCAAAATTCAAGAAGAGTGATTTGTATTAGGTACAAGTTTTGTTAATAAGGTTGTCATCCATTCAACACCTTCAAAGAATTGTCGGGAAGTGGTTAGTATTATTAAGGGGCATAAAGGCAACAATTTAGGAAATAACAGCATCCTAAGTTATTGCTCCATAACATCACATATAGCAGTAATGCCTTCTTTAATTTTTAAAATATATTTATAAAATTCTATGATAAAATATATTTTTAATTATTCTGCATGGTTTAGAAATTAGCAAACAACTAAGCACACATTCCAGTCTTAAAATCTCATCCAGTGAGATTCTTAGAGTCTATTAATAAATCAGGACAACTTATCATCGTAATTATTGTATGAAATCTATATTTCTTGTCTTTATTAAATGGCATTGTGTCTAATGAAAGTGCCTGCAAATAAAATTGAAAATATTTAAATCACTTTTGAACATAAGTACTAATTTAGCTAATAATTATTGAGTGTTTGCCAAGTGCCAAATACCATTCTAAGCATTTAAATTCACTATACAGTTGTAACTATCAAATAAGAAAACAACACAATAACAAAAAGAGCTATTATTATCCTCTTTTCCCATTAAATAACTTGGAGATAGTAAATCATTCTCTCAAGTTCACAAAGAAATCAATTGGCAAAGCCAATGCTGAAACCCACATCTGCCTGTCCCAAATGTTCTGCTTTTAAATACTTCAGTATATTGATGTCAAATTTTATTTTGTTTTTATCATCTTGCCTACATGATTGTTTACTTTAAATTGCTACCTTTCTAAAAAATAAAATTCCATTTTATATAGATGAAGGCAATAGAATTGATGAACTGCCAATAAAGATTATGCCAAAAAATATTTTCTCCCTAAGAGTGTATACATTGGTACTGTTCTTTCCTCTGACATCAGTGTTTTCTTTGGGAACAAGGGTGTAAGTTAGAAGTAGACTGCCTCATGTTACACTGAAGTTTATAGTTCTGTCAATGACTAGTGAACAGTGGACATTTAATTACCATAGAGATGGAACTCAAGACTTTAATTATATTAACGTTGTGCTCTGGTCTACAGGGACTATTTTTAGTATAAACTTTCACTACAAATGAAGATATAAAGAGTGGTTTCCTGAGATAGCCTAATCTGATTCTACTTGAATTAATCATAAAACCTATACACTTTAAGATACTCAAAAAAGTATCTGATTACTTATTAAAATAAGGATAAAGTGAATGTTCTCATCCACGTGTCATCATTTTGTATATACTACCATTGGGTTCCTTGATAATATTTTCTAAGTACCAGAGAGAAAAATTTTGAGAATTTCCGTATTTTCTATACCAGGTAGCTTTATGAAGGAAAGTTTCATACATTTCCAAAGCTCTTAAAATCTGAACTTGTTCAAATAAGTATATTTTATTCAAGACTATAAGGTTGGGTGAAAATGTAAAAAAAAAAAAAAAGTCAGATATTTTTAGTGATTTAAATATTCATGATTTAAAATTAAATGTTCAGCTTAATTGCTTTATACTCCGCAGGGATTTTAGTAATCTGTACATTACTTAGTATCTTTCTGCATGGCGTAAGACAGTCAGAAAAACAACAACATGAATACATCTTGGTCTTGTATACCCACACAATTCCCAATGTTGCTGGAAAATATTTGTGCCTCTAACAGACAATGAGTTGTAAAAGAAAATATTGCAGTTTTTCTGAAATCTGTTAGAGAACTATCATACTGAAGGGTTCCAAATCTTTAAATTTTACCTTGAATTTTTTATTTGAACCACACTCTGAAAGGAAATAAGTTTCATAATTTACTACCTGCTGTTAGGTAGTATGTGTGGTTTTCTTTCTTTAAAACTTCAAGTGATTTTCTTTATTTTTAATATTTTCTACATCATGTTTCTCTCCTCTTTGCCAGTTTTTTAAGCTACTGGAATTTACATGAAGTATTTATAAATTCTGTCATTACTTGTCTGTCTCTTCCCACACCTGTCACTTGTCTGATTAGGTGAACAGATGACTTTGTCTTCTTCATTACCTTCTAGAACACCGTCAAATTCTCCTAGAATAACCTAGTGGGCTTGCATCAATCTGAACCGTGGACTTTTATGCACTCAGCTGCTATCCCCAATTTTCTCTTTTACCACCCGTTTTCATTTTCTTGTTCTCTGTATGGAGTCTATTCTTTCTATAAAGACATTACTAACTCTCTGAAAATGGCTCTGGTCTTAATAATTTAAAACAGTTCTTCTTTTCTTCTAAAATTGAAACATTGAAACTAAGAAAAAAGTAAGGTTCTCTTTAAAAAAACAATATCCTATCTCTATTTCACATGAGAAAAGGAAAGAGAAAGAGGGAATTCAAGGTACATAAATTTCTTCTATTATTTGATATAAGGACAAAAGAGCAAGTAATATATATATATATTATACATATGTATGTATTGTTGATGTTTATTATAGTATGCACATATATACAGCTTCTTAAAAATAATACAGGTTAAAACATGAAAACATAGACAATACACTCTCTAATTAGAAGCAAAATTAAATATACTAATCTTTTCTTCTTCGAGTATATATTCCCACTCATCTCTTGTAATGATTGTATTTCATTTTACAATGTAATATTTTCTGTCTTTCATGGTGTATTTTATTTTATTATAAACTGAGTTTAATTTTTTAATGTTTATTTATTTTTGAGAGAGAGAGAGAATTGGGGCGGGCAGAGAGAGAGGGAGACAAAGAATCTGAAGCAGGCATCAGACTCTAAGTTGTCAGCACTGACACTGATGCAGGGCTTGAACCCAGGAACTGTGAGATCATGACCTGAGCTGAAGTCGGATGCTTAACCGACTGAGCTCCCAGGTGCCGAGTTTAATTAAAAGACTACCTTTCCAATTTATTAAAAAAATATCTAAGTAAATGATTTCAAATGAAGTCGCAGGAGTAAACTAACCAGAATTTAGAATGTATCATTTTTCTCTGTCACAATTTTATATTTAACTTTGCTGCCATCATTGCAAGTAATAACATAAATCACAGTAAAAATGCTTAATAAGTAAAATTCTTAGACTAGATTTCATGATCAAATACAAATATACAAATTTCTAATATGGATGAGTAGACTAAAAGTCATCTAAAAACTGGGAACCTATTTTCTAATATCTTTATGATGTTTATTGGATTAATTGATCAAAAAATATAAGTCTACATTAAATATTGCAATAATTCTATATGTAATATGAGACTATAAAATAATTTTATGTAATTAAAATTTACAATCTTGTGAATATTTTTATTGATGATTATTATGTAACTACACAATTAGAGAGATAAATATACCATAATTATAATTTGATAAAGTTTATTGAACTCCTGTATGAGAGAAATCAGTATTTGACCAGATTTAGAAAAATATATGCTTTAAAATTTATGTCATATTCATGTGTATACCAAGAGCTTTCCTAAAGCATTTAACTAAACTATCATTACTGGTGATGGGTCTGCAATTAAACAAACAATGGCTTTCACTTTGAATGTTCACAATCTACTGGAGACATACTTTTATATTAATGTTCTCATAGCACTGACTCTTTTCCCTCAGCTTTCTGACATACATCACTAGATTATATATGAACTAAATGTTTTTTGGCATAAGGTCAATTGCCAAAGGGAATTGACAATGATTATATTTTTTCCTTCCAACGAAAGAAGAAATAGAATACAAATAAGAAGGAAAAGAAGATGGACTGCTGATGGGTTTCAGTGGTATGAGAACATTCACAATTGATAAGACTATTGGTATAGTAACAGATGGCTGAAGGGAATATTAGAAATCTATGGGAATCAGGGGCACCTGGATGGCTCAGTCGAGTAAGCATCCGACTTCGGCTCAGGTCACGATCTCACGGTTCATGGGTTCGAGCCCCGCGTCAGGCTCTGTGCTGACAGCCATCTCAGGGCCTGGAGCCTGCTTCAGATTCTGTGTCTCCCTCTTTCTCTGATCCCTTCCCTGCTCATGCTGGCGCTCTCTCGCTAGCTCTCTCTCTCTCTCTCTCTCTCAGAAATAAATAAAACGTTAAAAAATTAAAAAGAAAAAAGAAATCTATGGGAATCAGCAATGCATAATGCCGAGTACTCATGAGCTAGATTTTTGGCATCAGGGTCAATTGTTTCTGTTGATCTCTTAGTTTAATAATGTGTTGCTTCTTCATGCTCAAAGTGATGGATGTTTATCTTAGGAGCTCAACTGAGGTAGGAGAGAGAAAACAGCTACCAGGTATTGGAGTAGCCAATTGAAACAATCTGTCCAAAATGAAACAGGTAAGCCTTTAACCACTTACTGCAATGGTATAAACAGGAATCTAAAACGAGAGGAAGTATTGACAAGTCCGTTTCATTTTTTTCCCACCAACTAGCATATAGGTTGAAGGTGGTGTGGCTGAGTGTGGAAGGAGGAGTCATCCCAATGTTGAGGCAGTCCGGAACGAGAAGCTTCAGCAGCTTTATGGATTCAGGAGGGGGAGCAGTGGGGAAGGGAAGGGAAAGGCTACGAGTGGAAGATGATTGGGTGCTGAGTCAGGGGGTGAAGGAGAATGTCCTCAAAAATTTCCGCCTCTTCCTTCATAAAGAAGCCTCGACGGAGGTACCTGAATACGACCTCTCCCCCAAGACCTTAGATAAAGAAATCTAGGAATGGAGGCTCAGGGGCTGGGAAGGCAAAGCCACCCTGAGCCTGACTGGCAGAGGGCCGAGTCCTTGACTTCAGCGCCCCTCAGAGACTGCGGTTTCTCCTGCTCTAGTCTGGCCCGAGGAAAACAGCTTTTCCCCTTTACCATGGCCTGTGGTTGGGCCTGAAAAATAACACAGGTTTTTAACCAGTAGCTGGACTCCTCTGTTTACATTGTGCTACCCGCCTGATTGTGAGAACCCTGTGAAGCATAACTGTCACAGGGAGTAGTTGACAGCCTGCTCCAGGGGCTTCTCCAAATGACACTTTAGAAGTGCGGGTCAAGATGCGATCCTTACAGATAAAAGAGGGCAATTACATAGAAAGCTAAAGGTATCAAATAAATTGTATATTTTTATTTTATCAATGCATGGGCCTCTCTTTCAATACTCTGGAAAATCTAGGACTGTCAGTAATTACTCCACAATTGCCTCTCATGTTTGAGAAAAAGATGGAGAGAAGGAAAAGGAAAGGGAAACACACCAAGGGAAGCAAAAGTGGACCGGGAAGTTAATATTAAGATTGCATAGGGACACCTGGGTGGCTAAGGTCACCTAAGTGTCTGACCCTTGATTTCATCTCAGGGCATGATCTTGTCGTTCATAAATTCATGAGTTCGAGCCCCATGTAAGGTTCTGCACTGACACCACAGAGCCTGCTTAGAATCTCTCTCTCCCTCTCTCTCTCTCTCTGCCTCTCCCACACTCTCTCTCTTTCTCAAAATAATTAATTAAAAGAAGATTGTGTAATAAATTATTTCCAACTTTATTTTAAGAGAGAGCAAAAAGAACCAGGACATGCAATATTAGATAGGTCATAATTTAGGAATTGATAATAGTGTGAAAAGGATTCTATACTAATACAAATACATTTCAGGTGAGTGCCCCTGAATGCAAGAAAGGTAATATAGATTTTTTTATTCTTCCTTTAATAGCAGCTTTGTGACATCTATGGGAAATTCATTAAATATGTGTTTAATTGTTTATCTTATGTTGAGGCTCTTGGTCGCTGTACAGTTAAGTGATGATAGTTGGAGAATACTTCATCCAGGCATAAGAACCCCACAGAATGAGAATAATTGTGTGTGCTTATTATATATGTATGTTTATAACTATGTATCCTGGTTCCTATAGCGTCCCACATGGGATGGCTACAATAAAACAGAGGAGCTTCTGGCAGCCACTGGAGAGATGTGGATTCTAGAAGAGAGCCAAATAGGCTGCAGGGCATCCTTTGAGGCAGGCTAATGCAAATTTGAATGATAAACTCTGTTTTCAGGGAGTGGAGGCGTGGAGATCATCTCTAACAGCCAGTACACTGGAATCCTGCTCTGAGGACATTGCTCACCTGCATCCCACTGGTGCCTAGGTGAATGACTCAGGATTGGGAAGTGGCTTGTCTTCCCTGGGGGGTCTCCACTGACAGATGTTACTAAGTTATGGAGAAAAGACAACCAGAAATGAAATGAGCCTGAGGGATTGTTTTTAAATGTTTCCACAGAAAGCTAGGGTAAAATGTGAATTAATTGTATATCATTTTTATAGTCATCGGAACAATACATTTAGCCTTATATTGACCCCAATATAAATACTTAAAATTATTTAAAATCATCTTTATGAGAAGATTTAAATGGCTTTAAAAGTTTAGAATATATTGTATTTAGTTTGACAGTCAGGTGCTTCATGCTGGGAAAGCAGATCTCCGCTCTGAAAAGCTACTATTCCACCATTTTTAGCTTTTGGCAGATCAGCATTATGAATAACTTCAAGAGATGAACCATGATATTTCATAGACTTACATACTTACGCACCTTAAGTACTCTTTCCAAGAGTCTCAGTCCTGTTCGCCGTCTACATAGAAATGAGTATGTGCCGGATTGCAAACGTTTCCTAGGTTTACTTCGAAACGATACATTTAATATAGTTTTATCTTTTCTCTCTCCATGTTGCTCTCTTTTCATACTCTATATAATACAAAGTTTGAGTACATCAATCATGACAAAGAAATGAAACAGGTTATATATACTAGTTAGTGGCTTGAACTTTTTTGAAGATTTTACTTGTATAACATACAGAGAGCTTTCTAAAATATAAGATACTTGAAATGATATATGGAAAATTTTATGCAGTTATATTACAGAAATTAGCAGTTTACGGACTCAAAAGTCCATAACAGAAGGAGCAGATATACCAGAATAAATTTCAAATTGGTGAATGACCTTAATTTTAAATGTAAAATCATTAAAATAACACAGGGAAAAATAAGTAAGTATTGCTTTAAGTTTTCTGAGCATGACTCCAAAACCAAATAAAGAAGATAAGCTATATGTAATAACAGATATTTCTATGGATCTGAGAAAAGGTAAACTTGGGGCGCCTGGGTGGCTTAGTTGGTTAAGCGTCTGACTTTCGCTTAGGTCATGATCTCGCGGTTCGTGGGTTCGAGCCCCGCGTCGGGCTCTGTGCTGACTGCCAGCTCAGAGCCTGGAGCCTGTTTCAGTCTGTGACTCCCTCTCTCTCTGACCCTCCCCCTCTCACGCTGTCTCTCTCTCTGTCCCTCTCCTAGAAATAAATCAAACATTAAAAAAAAAAAGAAAAGGTAAACTAAATTTAAAGGCAGCTCATAAAACACTTGATTGTCGCATACATTAGAGATAAATGGAGGGCCTGGGTGGCTCAGTTGGTCAAGCGTCTGACTTTGGCTCAGGTCATGGTCTCGTCGTTTATGAGTTCCAGCCCTGTGTATACAAGCACCGTGTAGGGCTCTGTGCTGACAGTTCAGAGCCTGGAGCCAGCTTCCGATTCTCTGTCTGCCCCTCACTCTCCCTCCCCTGCTCATACTCTGTGTCTCACTCTCAAAGATAAATAAACTTAAAAAAAAACCATAATATCTGTTTCCTTGAAGCAAAAAAATCTCTTCAAATCAGTTAAAGTGAGCCAACCAATAATAAAATACATAAATTATATGAATAGGCTATTCCTAAAAAAAAAAAATACATGAAACAATTTTAAACTTAATTTTCAAAGAAAGTAAAATAAACAACACAGTCATTATTTCTCCTTCCTATCATAGTACTAGATACTAAATGTTGAGTATAGCACAGATAAAGGCCCATATTTGCACACTGGCACTGAAACATGAATACCAATATAAATGAAGAAAGAAGTTTGTACATTCCTGTATGTACAATTTTACGAACATAAGATTTTCCCATCCTAATGGTAATCACTGTAGCAATGAAATACAAGTTTCTTGAACAAATTTGGAGTAATTTGTAAAACAAATGATGGCATTTCAGAATAATGAGACTTTAGAATTGATGCAGAGGAAACATTCTCTTTACATGGAGTATTTTAACTGATTTTACTTGTATTTTGAGTTAGAAACATATTATAAGAAATTATGATACATTTTTTGTCTATAATGTGATCTACGCCAAATATTATCAGTGTTTTTATGTATAGTAAATTTATAATGAATTTGACGTTTTTAGTTCTGTGTTTTAGTTTGTCTGCAAAAATGTTTTCTTTACAGTAAAATGTATTTTGTTCTAAACAGCAACAAAAATATTTATTGTAGATTATCCTTATGAATATTTTTAATGTATTAAGTAAGAATTAATTGAACTACTGTTTTATAATCAGATGGTGCCACAGAGCTAATTTTACAAAGTAGGTAACAGGAGAAACATTATACTTAGAATTTAATTGTTTAAACCGTAGTCATTTGATGATCATTAAATAAGGTCAGAAAAGGGTAACACATAAAAACTCAGCGCACTAATTACAATCAGTATATGCATGCAGCAATTGCAAAAAACACACATGCTGTCACTTTTTGATTGGCCAATGATGAAGATGGATCTACCGTAAGTGTCAATCCTGTAGCTGGGACAATTTTCCTGGCAGAAATAATTACGGATATTCACTGTCCTTGATACTAGTTATCAAAAGTGACACAGGCTTTGAGTGTACAGGTGGAAGGGGGAAGATAAAGTGCCTGTTAAGGTAAATTATATCACACATAATAAAAGAAGATAGATTATTACGTTTATTGAAATAAATCAAATGAAATCATATGATTTCAATGTATGTTTTATTCTGAAAAGTAACCATATTTTACCACTTATAAAAATAATTTATTGAAATTTAACTTTTTCCCGTGAGTCAAAGATAAACTTTGAGACATTGTTTTAACACAGGTTTTTAGACCATTTAGTGAATATCAGATTTTGATTAGGAAATTGTGTGTAACTGTTTTTTGAAGGAATCAGAAAAGTAGAATAACTTAAATGCTCATTTTAGAAAAACACCACAGTGGGTGCCTGCGTGGCTCAGTTGGTTGAGTGACCAGCTTTGGCCAGGTCATGATAGTGTGGCTTGTGAGTTCGAGTCCTGTATTGGGCTCACTGCTGACAGTGCAAAGCCTGCTTTGGATCCTGCTTTGGATCCTCGATCTCCCTCTACCTCTGCCCCTCCCTCACTCACTGACACACATGCTCTCTCTCTATCAAAAATAAACATTTACAAAAAGGTAATGAAAAACAATGCATTCCATACTAAAACCTTGAAAACTGTGTCTTAACGTATGGTACTTTTGGTCTCATTTGTCATGGTTAGGAATATTTCAAATAAAATATTTACTTGCTCATTGATTTATTCATTCATAACAAAACCTAACACTTTAGAGAATATAAAAATTGCTTCTCTGACTACGTATCCTGGTGTATTTTAAATATGCTATTCTCTGGCAGATTGCTGAGTGCATACAAATCCAAGATTGGCCAGGAGAACCCCCACTTTATACCTGTTGAACTATTCTTGATGTATAATTTAGGAGTCACCCATCTTATCAATTTAATTGCCTCAGTATTAATGTTGCATTAAAATAAACCAAGCTGGGTTTGGTAGAATTCTACTTTGTAAAACTAGCTTCTTCCTTGTTATTTTCTACTAATCCCACTTTAAAACTTGGTTATATCCATAAATTTACTGGGGCCACAGTTCTCTCCCTTTTTATGATCCTTTACATAGAAATTGACCAACACTTCCTTTTGAAATATGGCCTGGTGGATTGCTCTCTTGTCAAAGTGTGTACATACAGAAAGAAAAATACATTTTTATAATAGTTTTTAAATCAAATATAAGTTAATCAATATAAAATAAAGTCATTCAAGACATAAATGTTTTATAGTAATATTTTCTTTTTAAAAGCTGTTAGACTTTCAAAGCTTTGCTGGTTGGTAATAAATTATATAGTTAACCCAGCTCTTAATAGCATCATAAAAACACTGACATCTTGCTGTACCTAAAGTTTGGTGTTAATAAAAATCGCTTATAAATAAATATATGACTACTCTTCAAAAATTAAATATCAAAACTTCCTTAAGTGTATTATCAAGCTATGTAAAGTTATTGGCATGATGTGATATATAATTACAACTCAAAATAATTTATCTATTAAAATGTTACTAATTTTTATAATTTTAAACTATAATTTGTTTTTCCATAACTTTTTATATTACTTGGCAAATACACTAAATGTTTTGTGCTGTCTGTTCTCTTGTATGGTGGTTGAAAATGAACTAGGCTTGATATCTATTTTTTTTCATGTCTTTAAGTACAGGGAGAGAGTTAACACCTTTCATTCCCTCAACTGAGTTGTTATATAAAAATAGTTTTATTAAACTTGCTTTTATTAATGTATCTTTCCACCATTTGTTGCAAATGAGCAGTGAGGTGATTAAAAGATGATAGGTGGCAAAGAGAAGAAAAAAGAAACAGGTTCTGATTTGAGCAAAAGAATCTTTTTTATATGTTCGGAGGTACTTCTTTCTAAACATCAAATTCCTTTTAGAAGTAAATGATAGAGCAATTTAGAAAAGCAACTCAAATGAGTTCATGTGACCTCTAACTGGCTGTCCAGAGCTAATTCAAACTGGGAAGAATTAAAGAGAAGCAAGATATAACCTTCAAATCTTGAAACTAGAAAATTGATGTCCAGGAAAATTTGGAATTGATGATAATCCGATGCGTGGGATGCATGCCTAATATCTTTATCATAGATCCATCTAGGATATTTAGAACAAAGTGCAAAAGCATCACTGTGAGTGGGGAAGGAGCAGGAGATGGGAGATGATAGCATCGCTTTGCAAGAATTTAAGCTTCTGGAATGACTTCAAGGAAAGCAAAATTAGCAAACTATTATAGTCATCAGGCTTAGTTGAAGCAAAAGATTTTCCCACAGTGAGGTCTGCATCTGAGCAAAATGAATATTAGTAAGATAGTACATTTTCCATTATTTTTGCTACTAAGTTGCTATTGTCATCTTCCTCATTTTGGAAAAGCACTGGAAGTAGAACATCTGCTTTTGATTAAATTGGTGTGCCAGGATTTCTGTACAAATCCCCATCATAATTAAAGGTTGCTATTCCTAACTTCTCAAAAGATGTTTTGAAAATTACATCTCATTTAGAAAAATTACTTTCCTTTTTATCTAATAGTTATTCTTCTTTTTGTTTCTCAAAAATAAAATAAAATAAAATGACCCATTCTGCAAAGGTTAAGGCCATTGTTCTCATTACTCTTTCCCGCGTGACAGAATTTTTTGTGATAGTCATCTTGGGAAGTTTAGCAACAAATGAATCTTCTAGAAAACTTTCATATGCTTTTCTTCCTGAAAGTTTGACATACTGCAACTTTATTCAAGTGCTCAGTTCTTTGATTTGTGTTTAGTAGTGCTAGTGATGACCCTGACAAATTTAAAAGAAAGTGAGGGGTTAAAAAAAAAAGCTTTCTATTTGCCTTTTTAGATCTTTCAAATGTAAATATGATTACAAGTAAATGCTTTTCCACTTTTTCCTCAAACCTGTGAATCTCTTATTACCTCATCCCTCTTCTGTAACTGTACTTAACAATGTTGAGAAATATTCTAAAAGAATCTGATTACTTAGCAACATCTAAAACAAATGGCTTGACATCTCCACCTCTACTTTTACTATCATCTGAAACTCAAAATTTAAAAGATGAAACACAAGTTCAGGCCTTTCCTTCCTACATTTCCCATTTTAGAATTCAGCCCCTCTATCCATCTAGTCATTCAACAAGAAACTCATGAGTCACTCTGATAAATCAAATCCTCATTGTCTCTAGGCTTTATTTAGTTAAGACACTTATCAGTTCTTGGCTAGACTATTTCAATAGCCAGCTAACTATTTTTAAGTTAATATGTCTAGAAAATAAACTGAATTATCTCTTCACTCAAATTAAAGTCCTTCAATGACAAATCATATCATTTTTCCTCTGTATATATTCTAGAGAATTTTCCTTCACACTTTATACTTAGCTCAAATATCACCATTCAATAAAATGACTCTTGAGTCACCCCTAAAAACCAATCACTACCCCATCAAGGAATGTGCATACATTACAGTCATTGTACTAAATACGTAGTTACACTATTGTATTTTCCCAACGAATATAGAGAACACTGTTACATAACTACCTTCCCACCAGCATTTGAGGGTGAGTCTAATAAATACAAGCAGTCTAATAAATACAAGCACTTGTGAAATCAAGTGGCAGTTAGGAGACACCGTTGATTTGTAATACTGATACAGTACAGACTCAGGTCTGTTAATAGCTTAAAGCAAAATGTGAGCATCAGAGGACTTCCTTGGAAATATCAAGGAAAATCAACTGCTATAACCCCAAATCAAGCAGATTTGAAGGAAATGCACCAGACTTAATTGTAAGAGGGCAAGAAGCAGAGAATGGGCAATTTCAGCCCAGGTAAGTTTGCTATGCTGGAGTAAGGTCCTGACAGAGCAAGAGTGGCACTTTGAAATTTAGAATAAAGATCTATGTATTTGTACTTGAAAACCTTAAATACATATTTGCTCTTAGCCTCTGGTCCTTCAGAAGTGGCCCATTGCACCATATTGAAAAACAGAGGCTTTCTTTGATTGAAGACTATGGAGGTTTCAAATAAGACAGATACATTACAGGACAATAAATTCCCTCTTGAGGATCTTTCTCCATTTTCTCTGGCCATAATTAAGGTGAAATTGCAGCATCATCAGACTGAGAAGGTGCTGGGCCTGCTAATGAAGAAAAGAATTATACACAAAGTGACTTTAGTACCTCCAAAATAATAACAACAACTACAATGACAACAGATGGGATTGCTCTGGGGAGCTTGAAAAAGGAACAATCCCAATTAAATGAAGCAGAAATGCAAGAACTTCAGTCACAAACTCTGAAGGAAGGGACCAAAAAGCTGAGAGAACTTTGTGTGCTAGAATGGGTTTCCTAAAGAAGACAAGAAACACACACACAATGACAGTATTCCTTGAAAGGGTGAAGAGGCCACTCCATTTACCAAGACAATCAGGAGAGTGTGTTAAAAGATCAGTAATGACTCTCATCTGTGAGTCTGTATGGGTGGGAGGAGTATTCGAGAGCTGGACTCCTGTTACCACTGATGGAAACACTTAACTTCCATAAGAAATGTTCGTGTAATTAATTGGGCAGCAAGGTCAGCAAGGTACTCAGGTTGTTGCTAAAGGAATGTAGATGGGGGCACCTGAGTGGCTCAGGTGGCTAAGTCTTCGACTTTGGCTCAGATCAAGATCTCACCATTCCTGAGTTCGAGCTCCACATTGGGCTGCTCAGAGACTGGAGCCTGCTTTGGATTCTGTATATCCCTCTTGCTCTGCCCCTACCCCACTCACATTCTGTCTCTCTCTCCTTCAAAATAAATAAATATTTAAAAAAATTTAATGGAATATAGATATGACTCAGGGCAAGACAGAGAGCCATCAAGTAACTGTACTGAACATATGTATTTGTATATGTAGGTATATCTAGATATATGTTTATATATATTTATATTTAAAAATAGGGGCACCTGGGTGGCTCAGTCGGTTAAGCGTCTGACTTCGGATCAGGTCATGATCTCACGGTTCATGATTTTGAGCCCCGTGTCGGGCTCTGTGCTGACAGCCAGCTCAGAACCTGGAGCCTGTTTCAGATTCTGTGTCTCCCAGTCTCTTTGACCCTCCCTGCTCATGCTGTCTCTCTAACTCTGTCTCTCAGAAATAAATAAAACATTAAAAAAGTTAAAAATAGATAAGCAGAAAGCTGAGATCAGCCAACCTAAATGGAAAAAAATCATGATCCCTTGCTTAATTTATAGACCTGATCCTGTTTTCAGAATCAGAAACCATGATTGAAAGAGAAAAAAGAAGAATGAACTCAAAAAGTATATTAGGTAGTGATTCCCTCAGTCCTTCTCTTAAGAGGCCCATTGTCATTTATGTATATAACTATACTCTAGGGAAATCATAATAGCCAAACCCTTCCAGACCTTTCAAGAGCTGGGGAATAGAGTGCAAATTGACACTGATACCTGAGAACATAAGGCATCATCAAATCCATCTGAGGAAGGGGCATACAACCTAAGTAATAAATTGTGAATATGTCACAGGAATAAAAGGTAGAGCATAAGTAATATAGTCAATGATATTGTAACGGCAATGTAATCGGATGAATGGTAGCTACACTTGTGGGGAGCGTAACACCATGTGTAAACTTGTCAAATCACTGTATCCTACACCTGAAATTAAGGTAGCATTGTGTGTCAATTATATTCAAATAAAATAAACAAAGAAAAAGAAATAAATTGTGTCCTGAACCAGGTCTAGGTTTTAAAGAAAACTCCAGTGCTGATCTCCTTACTCTTAAAATGTAAAACTGGAATCGGCATACTTACCAGCTGACAGAGCCCTGACATCGTTTCCTCAGCCTGTATGGTAGGAGCTATTATAGTGGATAAGGCAAGGTGGAAGTCACTGAAATGATCCAGATCTTCCCATTCTGATCAAGGCAATCAACTAAAAGCAATATTATATTTCTGGAGAAATGGCAGAAATTGTTGGCACCCTGGTAGACTTAAAAGATGGAGTTGGTCATTGGTATATCCATATTTAATTCAACAGCCTAGTACATGAAAAAAAAATCACATAGGTGATGGTGGGAACCAGTGGATTAGCACCATTTAACTAAGTAGTGGTCCCAATTGCAACACCTATTTGAGTTGTAGTATTCTTACCAAGTAAGATGCTCTGCAACTTTGATCTGTGGAACATGTTATCTTCCATACTCATCAAGAAAGATTAGATGCAGTTCACATGTATAAACTATACACTAATTCTCTTTCCCCAGTGCTATGATTTTCATCTGTTCACCTTCTTAAAATAACCCAAAGGAATTCTGATTTGCAGGATACCCCACAGAACATCACATTGGTCCACTATATTGATGACATCATATTAATTATAACTGATGAGGAAGATGTGGCAAGCATTCTAAATGACTTGGTAACATAACTCTATTCTAGAGCATACAAGGTAAAAATTACAAAGACGTCTTACCACATAGGTGAAGTTCTTAGTGTCCAATTGTCTGGGGGGGTGGGGTATGCTAGGACATTCCATTCCAAAGTAAAAGGCAAATTATACTTTGTACCTCCTACAACTAAGAAACAGTACAAGGATTGGAAGGGAACTTTAGGGTTTTAAAAATTTTTTATTTCATTTATTAATGTTTATTTTTGAGAGAGAGACAGAGCACAAGTGGTGGAGGGGTAGAAAGAGAGAGGGAGGGACAGAATCTGAAATTGGCTTCAGGCTCTGAGCTGTGAGCACGGAGCCCGACGTGGTCTTGAAAGTGGGAACGGCGAGATCATGACTTAAACCAAAGTCAGATGCTCACCAGACAGCCCCCTGGAGGCCCAAACCCCTTTAGGTTTTGATATAAACATATTCCATACTGTGGAATATTTCTATAACCTATTTTTAGTGTGTAATCCTACCAGATTTGAGTGAGGGGAGAATTATAAATGGGTTTATAGCAGTTTTAGGCTATGATTTAAAAAGTTTCACTATTTAGGCCATTATAATCCTACAAATCTGATGGTATGTGAGGTATCAGTGGTAGAAAAATATACCATGTGGATTTACTAAGTAATTCTAATACTGACAAGTCTTAATAATAGTCACAGTGCAGACAGACACTGAAGCTCTGGAGGGAGGCAATGATTTCTGCAGCAGAGAACTACACAACATTTTAAAAGCAGCTATTGGCAGGCTTCTGAACACTAGTAGAAAAAGCATCTGACTATGAGACAGCAAGTGCATGTGTCCCAAACTTTCCACATGAAGTAGATACTGTCAGATCTACAAAGTCATAAATGTGGGTGGGCTTAGAAACAACCCATCATAAAATAGAAGTCCACTCAAGCATATTTAAAGATCACAAGTAAGTTGTTCAAGTAAGCTGCCCCCTCCCCAATGTCACCTAACAACATTGCACCAGTGCCTTTCTTTCTTTGTCGTTAACTATAGCCTAACGGCCACGTGGGGCGGAGGTGATGAAGGATGAAAACACCTGAACTGGGTTCATGACCATGGTACATACTTCATGGTATGAAGGAGTAAGCTAAAAACTGCATTTTCACTGAAGTTTTCCTAAAAGTGGTCCTAGAACAGAGCAGTGAAGTAATTCTCCCAATAGGCATGGGTTAAAGTTGCTTAAGTGGACAGAGGAAAGACCTAAATGAGAGTATGCATACTCATGGCAATAGAGGTTGGCTTAGTTTGTTGGTCAGGGGACTGGAAAGAATGAAATTGGAATATTGATGACAAGGAGACCTGGGGAGGAAGTAGGCAGATGGTCCTGGGCATGGGAACAAAGTGCATGGATCATTGTATCATAAATGAGTGCCCAGGGAAAGCATCACTAAATTAGTAATTAGACAATAGATTTTCAGCAAGTAGATTTCAGCCCATTTCTGCCCTATGCCAATCCAGTTACCTGTTCCATCATACAATGAAATCATGAAAATCAATACTATAGTGAGAGGTATATGATATGTATAGGCCTAACAGCCTGGGTTTCTTCAAAACAAGTACTAGCTACTGGTGCTGCTGAATAAACAACTTACCCCAATAAGACACCATCCTGGAGGAAAAGAACCAGCCATTTAAAAGCAAGCTGATTGGCTCATGTCACTTCTATCCTGAGCAGTCAAATTTCCTTATTGATTAAGACTGACTCATATTCTTGGATTAATTCCGCCCCCCCCCCCTTTTCTTTTACTTGCTGGCAGTGCTTGTATCTAAGGGCAGAGAATTTCATCCACCAACCTAAGATCCCACATAACATCTCCTCACACAAGGAATCCACTTTACAGCAAAGGAAGTGTGGTAGTGAGTGCATGATAATAAAATCCATTAGACACTTCCAAATAATGCATTATCAAGTTGCTTCCTACTACAGCAAAGGAATAATAATGGCCTTTTGAAAACACAGCTGAGAAGCCAGAGAGGAGATAACATCCTGAGAAAATAAGTTCTATCTTTTAAGATAGACTATATGGCCATTATATAGTGCTATGTCCCCCAGAAATGCAATCATGCATTTGGGAAACAATAGGTATAAGCTGGAATGACCTCATGGCACCATTTCCAGTGAACTGCTTGAGAAACTTGCATTTCTCATTTCTGGTCTCCAGACAGGGAGTGCTTCCACAGGGTGGGGCACAATAGGAGTCCCAATGAACCTTATGCTAAAGCCATTGTCTAGCCAATTTGAGCTCCTTGTGCTAATAGAAAAGAAAAGAGTTAATGTTCTGGTACAGGTAATTGACCATGACAGCCATGAGGAAATAAACTGACACCATAAAAGGAGGAAGGAGAAATCACTTTGCCCTTAGGTGACCCTCCCCCATCCCCCAAATGCATCTCTTGGTGCTCTCCGCTCTGGTTCTAACTGTAAATAACAAAGTACCATATCACAGCTTGATGAGGGTATGGTATCCAGCGACTGGCCCTTCATAAAGGTTGGGTCAACCCACCTGATAAGTCTCCTAACCGAGCAGAAGTACTCCACTCCCCATGAAAATCTAGGTTTGAAGGAGAATCCAAAATGGGTGGTGGAGGATGGTAATAATGAGCAGCAGAAAAGACCTCAACAGCAATTGCAGCAACAAAGCCTGTTCACCCCCCTCTTCTCCACCTTGTGAGTTTTCCTAGACATTGTGATAAACCAGAATTTAAAAAAAAAAGACATTATCGGACTTGACAAAGTCAAGGTAAGAAGCAAATGGAGTTGAGTATTGACAGGATGATGCTGCAGGTTGCTTTTGCTGCCCCACTTTATACAGCTGCTCTCCCATCGCCCAGCTATTGGGTTCATTGGCTAAAAACCACTCACAATGGCCCCCTTCCCGAGAGAATTGTCCCCACTACACAGGAGTCACCATATCTGAGAAGCTCCATCCCATCTCTGAGGTAAGACCTTGGGCAGGAACTGATTGAAGGCAATGACTCATGGTCTGAAGGTGGGAATAACTCTGTGTTGCATTTCTGTCCCCAAAGCTTTCCTGGGTGATACTAAGTAGTGTCCATGTAAAAACTGCACTCTTTTGCTTGTTTTTTTTCCCCTTCCCTGTTTTACTTTCCTGCTTGCCTTTCTCTTGAGAACACATTCCAGATAAAGGAATCCTACAGTCCTACCTGAGACCTGGCCATGCTTTAGAAAATCTCAATGTCATTACATATGTTGTTTGCTTTATTCTGGGGATTCATACTCCTTTTATTTACCTAATAATTTTTTGCCTTTACCACAAGTCAGCGAAATTGTCTTACAGGCCTGTCTCCATTTTGCACTGCCTCATTGTATTACAATTGTTTGACTTGGTCTCTCTTAGTGAAACAAGTATTAATGGAAGCTGTTTTATTTTTTAAATTTTTAAAAAATGTTTATTTATTTTTGAGAGAGACAGACAAAGACAGAGTTCAAGGGAGAGAGACAAGAAGAGAGGGAGACACAAATAAAAGCAGGCTTTAGGCTCTGGGCTGTCAGCACAGAGCCCACATGGGGTTTGAACCCACCAACCATGAGATCATGACCTGAGCTGAAGGTGGACACTTAACTGAATGAGCCTCCCAGGCCCCCCCTTTTTTTTTTTTATATAATAGAAGCTCCTTTAAAGATTTACTTCATTTATATATTTCTCAGTGTTTTATTTTTGAGAGGGAGAGAGACAGAGAGAACACAAGTGGGGAGGGGCAGAGAGAGATGGAGACACAGAATCTGAAGCATGCTCCAGACTCTTGGCTGACAGCGCAGAGCCCATTACAGAGCTTGAACTCAGAACCATGAGATCATGACCTGAGCTGAAGTTGCACACTTAGCCACGAGGCCACCCAGGTACCCCAAGATATACTTTTAAGTACATTTTTCTCTTATTGATGGTTTTGTGAAAAAATGGAATATTGATTCTTTTTTTAAAATTTTTTAATGTTTTATTTATTTCTAGGAGAGAGAGAGACACAGCATGATCAGGGGAGGGTCAGAGAGAGAGGGAGTCACAGACTGAAACAGCCTCCAGGCTCTGAGCTGGCAGTCAGCACAGAGCCCGACGCGGGGCTCGAACCCACGAACCGCGAGATCCTGACCTAAGCGAAAGTCAGACGCTTAACTGACTAAGCCACCCAGGCGCCCCAGAATATTGATTCTTAAAAAATAAACTGAGTTATTTTAATATATATATGTCTACAGGATAATACTGGATATGCTTAGTTAAATAAATATTCCAGGAAATATTTATTGTGACACATGATTTTATTTAACGAATTATATTATCCTTTTGACTCTCATCATATGTTTCAATGAAACAAAATTAATCCCTAGGTACAGAAATATCACAATTTAAAATATAGAGAGAAAAATAAATATTCAAGGGTGCCTGGGTGGCTGACAGTCAGGTTAAGTGGCTGACTCTCAGTTTTGGCCCAGGTTATGACCTCATGATCCTGAGATTGAGCTCCCTGCTGGGCTCCATGCTGAGCCTGGAACCTACTTGGGATTCTCTCTCTCCCTCTCTCTCTGCCCCTTCTCTGTATTCACTCTTTCTCCCTCTCTCTCTCTCAAAATAACTAAACAACTACATAAATACATAAACAAATATTCAGTGAAAGACAATCACCAAAATATTAACAGTGCATCTTGAAATACTAATGATGTTCAAACATTATCATTGACTTATACTGAACTATGTTAAAATAATTAATATAATCCTGTTAGTTGTTCTCCACTGAGGGAATATGTATTTATTTATACAGTGATATGTATGGATATAAAATAAATTTCTTAGGTAAAGTAACGAATATTTTTCTCCATTACATTCTGCTTGATAATTTACAATGTGATAGGAATTGTAAGTACAACTTAACTAGTTTTTCTTTTTTTAATTGCGAACACTTTGCTCTTCATAATATTTTGTTGTAAACTACTTAGATACATCTTCATCGGTGAAGTATACAGATTATCTCTGCCTACACAGTCCCCACTCACATGCTCAAAGAAAGGGAGATCAGCGCAGAAAATGGTAATAACTTCAATGTGCACACTTTACTTGGCAGTGGGAGAACTGGCTCCAGATATGAAGAACATGTGGTTCAGCATTTCTCTACCTGAACACAACCAATACACTGAGAGAAGTAGCTTACACCGACTGTCCAAATTTTGATCCAACAATGTGCACAATGAAGAATCGCATGAGGGCATTCTCACCTATTCAAGTGCTGTTATCTTAAATCCACCTGTATCTGAGTCTATGTAGACACTTGCAGGGAGGTGGAATGTATTAAATATTTTTCATACAATAAAAAAATTCTTCACTATACTAATAAAAAAGGTGGTAACTTCTATTGTGTTCAAACAGTAAAAAAGTTGGACCCCTAGGTGGCTCAGTCGGTCAGGCATCTGACTTTGGCTCAGGTCATGATCCCACAGTTCATGAGTTCGAGCCCCGCCTTGGGCTCGGTGCCAACAACTCAGAGCCTGGAGCCTGCTTCAGATTCTGGGTCTCTCTCTCTCTCTCTCTGCCCCTCTCGTGTTTGCACTCGACCTCTCTCTCTCAAAAATAAACACTTAAAGATTTTTTAAAAGACAATAAAAAGCAACCCAGATAAACTGATAATGAAAAAAGCCATGTAGGGGCGCCTAGGTGGCTCAGTCGGTTGGGCGTCCAACATCGACTCAGGTCATGATCTCACGGTTTGTGGGTTCGAACCCCATGTCAGGCTCTGTNAAATAATATAAAAGTTTTAAAGATATTGAGCCCTTCAGACAAATAAACAAGCAAATAAGAATAATATAAAGGAAAATGGAAAAAAATAAAAGAAAAATTTCCCCCAAAGGCTCTGAGGCTAGAATATTTTGTAAGGCTAGGTCTTATCATTTTGAAGACACAGAAACTTCTGAATTACAAAATTGAACTATAGCATGAAAATGATTGGAGTGATCCCAAATAATTGTGAAATATTGCTAAATATTGCTATAACCCTATCAGGCTAATNAAAGATAATATTCTATCAAACTTCTATCAATTAATTATTGTTATAATAACATATACAATGTTAGAAAAAATGAAATATGTATCTTCTGCACTGCTGAATGTAAAGTAATTGTCTGAATACTTTCGGAGAGTTATTTATTCAAATTCATTAAATTTTAAAATTTGCTTTGAACCAGCAAATTCAGTCTAGGAATTGCTATAAAGATGTATATGCAAGAGAGAGGGCAAGATGGCGGAGAAGTAAGGAGCTCCATACTTGCACTCGCGCCCNGCTTATACATAAAATGTATTAATTGCAGCAAGATTTGTGAGAAAAATAATGAAACACATTAAACCTACAATATAAAGTTAAGTATTTTTGATCTTCATAAGTTGAAGTGCATGCAGCTGCTTTAAAATTGAAGAGAATATTGGGGTGCCTGGGTGGCTTAGTCAGTTAAGCGTCCGACTTTCGCTTAGGTCATGATCTCGCGGTCGGGCTCTGTGCTGACTGCCGGCTCGGAGCCTGGAGCCTGCTTCAGATTCTGTGTCTCCCTCTCTCTCTGACCCTCCCCTGCTCGTGCTCTCTCTCTCCTGGAAACAAATAAAATGTTAAAAAAAATTTTAAAAAAATGAAGAGAATATTATTCATATTTTGAAACATATACAAGTATATACATATATGCCACTATGTGTTATATATAAACATATGTATATAGAATATATTTGTAGATATTTATATGCAGTTTTTCTTAGAGTTTTTCAAAATAAACTGTAAATCATCATGTTTTATATGATATTCATTTTATAAATTGTTAAAATAATACATTGCAGGGGTGCCTGGATGGCTCAGTCGGTTGAGGGTCCGATTTTGGCTCACGTCATGATCTCATGGTTTGTGGTTCGAGCCCTGCATCCGACTCTGTGCTGACAGCTACCTCAGAGCCTGGAGCCTATTTCAGATTCTGTGTCTCCCTCTCTCTCTGCCCCTCCCTCACTCATGCTCTGTCTCTCTCTGTCTC
Organism: Crocuta crocuta; assembly: GCF_008692635.1. Taxonomy (NCBI): domain Eukaryota; kingdom Metazoa; phylum Chordata; class Mammalia; order Carnivora; family Hyaenidae; genus Crocuta; species Crocuta crocuta. The sequence goes on from NW_027529569.1 coordinate 138,265, forward strand.
AAAAATAAATAAAACCAAAATAATAATAAAAATAATAATACATTGCAGAGTTGCCTGGGTGGCTCAGTTGATTCAGTGTCTAACTCTTGACTTCAGCTCACATCATGACCTCAGGGCTGTAAAATCGAGTCCCACATCAGGCTCCATGCTGAACAGGAGCCTGCTTAAGATTCTCTCTCTCTTTTGCCTTGCCCTCTCTTTTGCTCTATCTCTCTCAAGAAAAAAAACAATACAGTATCTATTGATACATAGTGGGAATGATTGACTACCTTAATAATTATTAATAAAGGAACAACATATTTTATAGTTGTGATCTAGAATTCCCTTGTAAGATATCAATGATAAGAAAACAGCTAAAATTCACCAAAAAATTTATGTTCAAAAGTTCTCTTATCAGTATAATTTTTAATTTCAAAAAATGGGATCTAGCTAATATGTTCAATTGTAGAACAATTAATAAATCATAGAGCATTCAAATAATATAATATTTTAACCATTGTAAGTATTTTAGAATATAATTAATGATCCTAAGACATGCTTACCACACAATTCTAATGAACAAGGAGAAGCTAAGATTAATAAAACACATATGATCAAGCTTCCGATTTTAAAATATTGCATACATATGCACATTAAAATTGGTGATGAATTAAGAGGCAAAAGTGAGAATGACAGATTTGCTTATTGGAAGCCTCCTCCAAGAGATAAATAGCTTAAGACAATGGAGAATTGGAGAAGACAGGGCTTATGCAAATCAGAGAGAATCATCTGCTTAAACATTAGAAAGTTATTGAGAGATTGAGTTTCTAGAAGAATGAGTAATGTTCTTAGGGTCTGCAGTGTAATGAATATTATCACATATCAAAGACCCATGTTTGTATGAGGTCTCCTAAAAACTCACCTCCCAGAACCGAAAAAAAGTCTCTAGTAAACTACAGATGCAACGACATATCTGGTGTGATTGAATTCGGTGACATCTAGGATTATGTTCTGAAATGCAGTGTGTATGTGTTGGTGGGGTAGGAGAAGAAATCAAATTCCCTAAATAAATTCAGAAGAGTAAGGTAGCTCTGTGGGAATTTAAAAAACAAACAAAAACAAAAAGTCTGAGGGAGAGTACTGAATTTTCTCCGCTTGTGAACTCGGGAATTTGAGTCAAATTGTACTAAATCTCCCAGGGTATGGAAATCCCAAAGCAACATTCGAGCAGAGAAATAATATACATACATACATTTGCTAAGTATTAAAACTTTTTTTTGTAATTGTTTACATCTTGACATACTGGACTATTGCAATTCATACAGCTATAAATTGAACATGTGCTTTAAGGTAAGTGGCTAATGGTTCAGATTGTGAACCATTTCACAGTCTGGTGGGTGAAACTTTATTGATTTATTTAGAGACAACTGGTGTAAGGGTTTACTTACATCTTATAAAATGTCAATGTTTTCCTGTATCAGGTAGTCATCAGTATTTAGCTATTGTGTTAGTTTGCTAGAGCTACTGTACCAAAATATCACACACTGGGTGGTTTGAACAACAGAAATTTATTTTCTGGTGGTTCTGACGGCTGGAAGCAAGAGGTCAAGGTGCTGGCAGTTCCAGCTTCTCCTGAAGTCTCTCTCCTTGGTTTCCAGGTGATCACCTTGCCACTGTGTTCTCACATGGCCCTTATGTGGTGCACATCTTTTCTGGTGTCTTCCTTTTCATATAAGGACATTGGTCATATTGGATTAGGGCCTCCCTTTTATAACTTCATTTAACCTAATGTATCTCTTTAAAGTTCCTGCCTCCAAATCCATTCACATTCTAAGGCATTGGGTGTTGGGGCTTCAACATAAGAATTTGGAGGGAATTTGGAGCAGTTTTATTCAGTAAAAACATCAAGTTAAATATGATGACTGCAAACTGGCATCCCAATGAAGTTGTTCAAATTCTTAATTTGCAAGTTTGATGGGTGCTTTTCAATAGGATTAATTTATGACTCCATTAATCCTTACGGTCAAAAATCGGTTCACTGAAGTTTTATCAAATAAAGAGTAAGTATGCATTGTTTAATAATCTCCATTAAAAATATAGTAAAAGTAACTCTGCCAAATTATTATTTTTCATTAAGGCAGTAAGAAGAAACAAAAAACTAGCAAAGTATAGGTTTAATCTTGCTTTGGAGATGTTTCCTAAGTAGATGGAGGATGATTTCAATTAGTCTGGAACAGAAAAGTGTTTCAAGCACCTACCAGGAAGAAAGGGGTAAATTATTCCGAAAAAGAAATAACTAACTGGGAGAATAATGTCCAGGTCCCTTGTGGCATAATCTGACATGGAGGGGGATCCTCTGAACAGGTAGCTTTCCAAATGAGACTTGTAAGAAAAATAGAAATTGGGAGAGAGAATGAAAAAAGTCTTTCGTAGAATGCATAAGAGAATGAATAAAAACAATCCAACTGGTATCTTAAAATTCACAAAACAAATTGCCTTTTAAACCAAAGCATTATTTTTCCATTGCAAAGAAAAATACTTATTTTTAATCTTTTGGATTTAGATAAAATATAATAGCATGCTCACTTACCTTTTTTTGCTTTAATAAAAATCTGCGGGGCGCCTGGGTGGCTCAGTTAGTTAAGCGTCCGACTTCAGCTCAGGTCATGATCTCAGAGTTCATCGGGTCGGGCTCTGTGCTGACAGCTCAGAGCCTGGAGCCTGCTTCAGATTCTGTGTCTCCCTCTCTCTCTGGCCCTCCCCTGCTCACACACTTTCTCTCTCTTTCAAAAATAAATAAAGCATTAAGACATTTTTTTTTATAAATTTGCAGTGTGAGTCCATATCATTTCAGTTATGGCCTAACTAGTCTGATTCTAATTTTCTGTGTTTTTTGTAATATAGCCCTTAAATAAATGGGACTGATATCAAAAACAAAAACAAAAACTCTACGAGTCTCTCATTTTTCTAGAATGTTATGTATCACTGAACTTTTAATATTAACATAAAGGGATTAAAATATCTAAAAGGAAAGCAAAATTGCTACGGATTCCATGAACACCAACATAGACAGCTCATTAGTTTGGTAGCATGTTATACTGAGAACATCGGGCCTGTGTCAAGGCTGTGAGCATACATAAAGTAATGGTTTCTTTTTGAGTAATATGTCAAGGATAGTTAACTACTAAGTTTAGCGTATGTGTGTGAGTTAACCAATTCATTGGACACCTTGACCTTTAATTACGTTAATGTCTGGACTATAGAACAGGGCCAGGACATGTGGACAGAGGTGGTGGAGAGGCAGATATGGTTGGCCATTCAAGTGAAACTGGACATATATGAATTGTTTTCATCCTATTTTGAGCTTCCTTTGTCTCATTACTTCAGTATAAATACACTTAAAAATGAATTAGATTGAAAAATTGTTTGATTCCATACCAATCGGCACATTCACAAAATTAACTGAATCATTATCAATAGCTGAACTGCCTCAATTCAACGAAGATAAATGCTGGTCTAAAAAAGTAAATCAGGATTTGCTCGTTTCTCCAACATCTGTTAAAAAGTAGCCTTTGGTTTGCCTTTGGGGTAGCTCTGTTTGCTACTTTATATACCCATTGACAGAATTTTGCTGATCCCATCCAAGGCACTATTTAATTTTCTGTCCCTCATTTTTAGTCTATGCCTGAGTTAAAAATCTCAGAGATTCAATTTGATATCAGATTTGGTGTGTGAGGGCAGTACAATCTCCCGGAGCTGTAAACATACCTGAAAGGTTTGGGAAGTTTATTTTGGCTCTTGTACAGAGGTCTAGAAGATACTAGGTTTTTAGTTTTGGGTTTTAGGTCCAAGGGGGTGGCTTTATATTGACAGTTTATATATTGTTGCTGTTTTCCTTGTCATTGAAGAAAATCCTGTCTCAAAAAGAAAACTATGGTTGGAATAAATAGCCTCTAGGAATGCATCTGGCTTTCTAGAAATCTGTCTAAGGTATCCTTTCTCCTGTGCTATGTCAGACTTGGCTGAGGCTTATTTTAAATCAGTGCCATTTATAAACAGTGGATGTTACAGACCCAGATTATGGGTGTTGCTGTGGACATTATTACTTAAAAGATTTTTAATGGTCATCCTAATTATATAAGAACTTTCCATATTTTTCAAATAAAGCCCTCAAATTTGCTAAGAAGGCTGCACTTGGAATTATTTGTTGTTTGAAATCAAAGCAACGCTAATGTGCTTGTAACACTATTGTTGTAGTCATTTGTGTGAGTCAAACCAGGAACTGAGGTCAACTTAAAGAACACCTCACAATCAGGGAAGCTAACTAGTAAATAAAAACTTAAGTAAGTGAAAGAAATGTATACTTTTCACTTCAGTGTCTTATAGGATAGCAAAGGGATTTAATAAATAACCTCTGGGAATTGTTTATATCTGGTTTCCTCCTCCCCCAGAATCTGATATATCTCATATTCTCTTAAGTCTCTCATTTTCCAAACTTTCCCCACTCTGGTATCCCAGCCCAAGCCACTACAACTGCCCCTTCCTCCCTTCCCTCCACTCCAGGTCCATCTGTTATTCTTAATTTCATGTCTGAGCATTATTTTGGCTCATTTTCTGATTTGCATGAGGAATAGGTGGAAATGACAGGCTCTCCTGCATGAAGGTGGTGGAATTTAGAGATAGGTTGGGACTTACAGCACCTTATTACATGGTATTTAGCAAGTTGAATGAGGAGGAAATTTTCTTTTTCTTTTCCAGCTTTATTGGAATGTAAATGACATAAAATACTGTGTAAGTTTATGGTATACAACGTAATGGTTTGATACATGTATATATTATATAATTATTGAGGAGGGTGTATTTTTCTTCATTTATTTTTTTCCTTGGTGGGCACAATGAATACAAAATTTTAAAGGTAGAGAAAACTATCCTTTAAAAGAATGAATATGTAGGCACTTTTCCTTGGAAACACAGAAATCATCATTAGTTAGAATAAAAAAAGGGACGTGGTGCCTGGGTAGTTCAGTCGGTTGGGCATCCGATTTCGGTTCAGGTCATGATCTCATGGTTTGTGGGTTTGAGTCCTGCATCGTGTTCTGTGCTGACAGCCAGCTCAGAGCCTGAAGCCTGTTTCATATTCTGTGTCTCCCTCTCTCTCTGACCCTGCTCACGCTGTTTCTATCTCTCTCTCTCAAAAATAAATAAAAAAGTTTTTAAATTTTAAAAAAATTAGAAAAGGACTTATTTATCAAAAGACATAGAGTTTTAGAGAATAAGAAATATGTATGTGAGAGAAAAATGAGAGATATAATAAAGTAAAAATAACAATGGAAGATTGTCTAGTCCTTTGCTTATCTGCTTTTTAATGTTTGCTTTTGAGAGAGAGAGAGAACTTGAGAGAGTGAGAGAATGAACCAAGGAAAGGTAGAGAAAGAGAGAGGGAGAGACAGAATCTGAAGCAGTCTCCAGGTTCTGAGCTGTCGGCACAGAGTCTGACACAGGGCTCAAACTCACAAGCCATGAGATCATGACCTGAACCAAAGTTGGACACTTGACTGACTAAGCCACCAAGGCACTCTTGGTCCTTTAAATAGAGAATGGGAGGGGCACCTGGATGGCTTAGGCGGTTAAGCTCCGGCTCAGGTCATGATCTCGCAGTTTAGTCCAGCTTTGTATTAGATACTATGTCTATAATAAATAGGGTAATTATATAATTTATTTTTCAAATGTGCACTCTTGCAGGAGTGAAAGATAGTTATGTAAACACAATAAATATAAACTAGGACTGGGGCACCTCGGTGAGTCAGTTGGTTGAGCATCCAAGTCTTCATTTCAGCTCAGGTCATGGGATCAAGCCCCAAGTTAGGCTCCACACGAATATGGAGTCTGCTTAAGATTCTCTCTGTCTCTCCCTCTGCTCTTCTCCCCCACACGCACACACACTCTCTCTCTTTCTCTAAAACAAACAAAGATTGGCCTGGGCAAATAAATTGAATAAGTGATCTCTGTAGTAACATAGGATTAAATTATCATTCTTAATGGGGTACAAGTATGCATGATTTGTGTGAATAGCACATACGTTTGGCAGTCAAATAACTAATTGACATTATAGTTCTTACTATCTCCATTTTGCTGAAGGGAGAAGGATGTTAGGAAGATGAAAGAACACAGAGAAAAGAACTGTGGCTGTGTGTTCAGTTTCTATACTAAGGATAGGTCTACCAGATAGATCTAAGACAAAAAGAACACACCATTTAAAAGTAAAGGTGAAATAATATTGATGGAAGAAGGTAGACCTTGAACACACAAAAGCTATTAGAGGTGAGATGAGAACACACCTGGAAGAATAAGTGACTAAGACTGTCAGTAATGTGAAGCCATGAGAATTGCCAGGTGATCTTCTCACTATGGAAACGGTCCATAATACCCTGAGCAAAAGAGGATTTATTGAGAATCAACAAATCAGCCATGCTATCTGGATATAGCAATTCTAAAATTTTAGATGTAACTTCAATCTCATTACAGCTTATAAGAAAAAACGGTAACACTACTACAGTGAGCACAAACATCAATTGAAAGATGTATCCAATTTCAAAAGGTACTGAAATAAAAGTGATGTATTGAAAGGAAATAAGAAGTTTCGGAAATAAAAGCAAAACCAGATGAAAGATTAGATCATTCCCACACACCTGAAAAGTAGATAGTTTCATTAAAAAAGCTTGTCTGTGCTATTTCTGGTTCTTACCATGATCAGCTTATACTCCAGGTGATGGTCAATTATTAGATTCCTCGGAATTTCATTATTAGGCTTGGGTTTTCATTAGTTTCAGTATTCTTGGAATTTATGGCCAGAGGGAGTAAGAATACCCAATTTATAAGAACCACTTTGCATATAAGATGGGCAAGACTGTCATCAATTCAGTTAATTATATTATTATTGTAAAGCTAATTAAAATAAATGTCATTAAAGATTTTTTCAGTAGGCTAAGATGTTCGGCAGTTAAGAAATCTGCAGTAGCATCAATAACTTTATGCCTATACTTATGATAGCAGGATATGTATGGGTGACAACTGAAATATTTATTTGGGCAGTCAGCCACCCAACAGACAAAACATCTGAAAGCCCTAGGACAGTTGAAAGCCAAATAGGTAATTGCTAGAGATCTATTATTACCCCCAATTGTTCACCGCTCATGTCTCTGTAAAAAAAAAAAAAAAATTACATTATCTTCCATTGCCATGGGACTCACCACATACCTGTTCCCAGTAGGAGGAACGACCTAACTGATATTGGTTTTGTCCATTTGACTGCATTTGGCCAACGAAGTACAAGCATTCATGAAAAAATGTCATTTACAAATAAAAATTCAAAGAGTCATTTTTCTTTCCCATGAGAATGACCTGTTCCAAACAGAAGCTGCTCCTTCAGCACGGAGCTAGAAATGAGGCAGAATGACAAGAGCCAAGTTACAGGTGCTGGACAGTGTATTGTGAGTCAGAAATAATTATGTGTACTTGTTAGGCTTAATGTAAGGTGCAAGTAAGCCAGTGAAGATTTGGGATCTTTTCCTTTCCTTTTCTGGTTTTACTTTTCATTTCTTTTCTTGTTTCACCAGAACGAAGTTAGCTAATATAAATAAACTTCAAATGAGTGGTAGATAGGGGTAGGTTAATTGCAATTCAAAGGCAAAGGAGCAAAAATATCATCTTTTAAAATTTTGTATCAATGTGGTGTTGCAAAATAAAAATCTAATAATGCAAAGACTTATGAATAAACATAGTGAGCTTAAAACCCTGCCAAGTCTCTTAGCCCTTACTGTCATAACCTAGAAATGCCCAAAAATGTGGATTCCTGGCCAATATTCTTTACTCTCTTGGGTTAAAAATGAAAAAACCAGTTCTACTCCATATGAGTTAGGAGAAGTGTCAGTGCAAAGTTCTGTCACACTGAAGATAGGCAGAGGACATGAAGAGTTCCATCAGAAACCTTATTTAGTTATCTGAACACTTTCAAGAACAGAGCTATCATCTATTAATTGACAGCTTTGATGACCTCTTGTTAATCCATGCCAACCAGAAACCACAGGAAGATTAGAAAATAACAATCTGTATGTTGGAGACACTTAAGGAAAATAATTGCTAGTCTAACTTGGACAGCATCTTTCTCAATGGGATAATAAGCTGGACTTCAGCTAATTTTCCATAACAATCAGCTATGGAGAGAAAAGCATCAGTTAATATGGAAATTAGTGAAAGACTTTGCTTGTCCCCATTAACATCTGATGAAACTTTTAACCTTCATGCAATAATAATTGCCAACATTATGGTCATTGTAATTAAGTACATGAGAAAGACACCTGTAGTATATGTCTGCTGAGGGCTTTGCTATGTGAAAATTAAAGGTAGCTGGTCAAGGACTCATTACTTGCTGTAGGAGAGTACCATAATCCTAGAACTTGGTTGATGGTGGTGGTGGTAGTGGCAGCAAACTTCAGAACTCACCTTACTAACTCCATTAATGGCTTAATCTAGGTAAGTTATTTGAAAACTCAATCTGTGGGATGCCTGGGTAGCTTCGTCAGTTGAGCATCAGACTCTTGATTTCAGCTCAGGTTATGATCCCAGGGTCATAGAATTGAGCCCTACATCAGGATCTGAGCTGAGCATGGAGCCTGCTTAGGATTCTCTCTCTCCCTCTGCCCCTCTCCCCTCCTTGTGTCCTTCTCTCTCTCTCTATCTTTGTCTATGTCTCTCTCCTTATATAGGGGGGGAAAAAAGAAGGACCAATCTATAATGACTCTTGCTTAGTGGAGATATCTTTATGAAGCTACTGGAGAAGACTGTGGTCTGATCAGGGGCACTGTGATCACGTGAGAATATTTCACACAGTCACAAACGCAATTTATTTCATCTACAAGTAGGAAAACCTACCAGTTTTGATAGGTTATAGATAAATAGTAAACATGCTGATAGAAATTTAAACTTTGATGAGGACATAAGGATTTCAGAAGTTAAAGTACTTAAAATACCCAAGAAGGAAATCACAGATCCCTGGAATTCAGTAGGCTTATGGTGGGCAGTTGATTAGGTGTCCTATAATTTGATAGTAAAGGAAAAGTGACTTGATGAACATAAAAGTTTCTATGAACTTAGGGCAGAATGCTATTCTTATTTGGTGAATCAATAATCAGTTTGTAACCCCAAATGGGTTGAGCATAGGGAGTAAGATACAGGATGTAACTTCAACATCACAATAAAATACAAGGTACAAAAGGTATGGGCCATGTTAAGACAAGTGTGTGGATAGGGGAACACTGATAAAGCAGCTTTTCTGGTGCATTAGAAGGAGGCCTAATGTTCCCAGATTCTTTTAGGACAATTCACTATCACTAACAGGAGTTAACTCTGGCCTTGCTTCAAAAATAAGAGTCCACAAATGTGCCTTCATCCAGGCCACTAGCAATCAATAATTAATTTCCAATTCCTCAAAAGGGAAAAGGCGTGTGGTCTACCGACACATTTTTGGATCCCATATTCATATTCATATTCAGAGATAAATGTAGGATATTTATCAAATATGGATATTAGCTGCTGTGAAGCTGGGTTGAGGGAGCAGACAGTCCAAAATGAGATGCTCTCTACCCTCTGCAACTCACTGATTTTCAGGAAAAATTAGATGAACTGAGTCTGGAGATGTCAGGACTCTGATAACACATTTAAAGTATCTTCCTACCGATAAATTGAACAGCATTTTATTTTTATAATAGCAGTTGTTTCTTCAGAATGAATAGAGGTTTCCTCATCAAAAATTAATCTTTTAAAATCACTGCAGAGATTCTAGCCTATAGACTGCCCTATACAAGACCTTTCTCTACAATTATTTACTTAAACAATGGGTCCACATTTAGAGTAGAAAACTTTAGGGGATTTTATATCTGTATATATATATATATCATATATATATAAATGATATATATATAATCATTTATATATATTACATAAATATATATATAATCATTCCCCTACATTGTGTAATAATACAATAATTGTATATTGTAGTGAATTGAAAAAGCAGTTGAGAAATTAGAAAGTAAAATCATCTTAAATGGGAAGAGTTGATTCCTTAAACTACAGGGGTTTGAACCATGCAGGTCCACTTATATGTGGATTTTTTTTCAATGTAGTACAGTACTGTGCATGTGTTTTCCATATGATTTTCTTAATAACGTTTTATTTTCTTTACCTTATTTTACTATAAGAATACAGTATAAACTATATATAACACACAAAATATGTGTTAGTTGACTGTTTATGTGAATCAGTAAGACTCTGGTCAACACAACAATAGACTATTAGTAATTGAGTTTGAGGAGAGGTAAAATCTATGAAGAAATTTTCAACAGATTGGGGGATTGGAGCTCCTAACATCCACATTGTTTAGGGTCAATTGTAATTGTATGTAGTTATACTATTTTGTTCTTTATGGAACCTAGAAAAAATCAAGCTATTCACATTATGAGCTATTTGGAAATCTTTCCCCATCGTTCTTCAGATATTCACAAGCTACAGAAAGTCTTATCAAGGAATATTCCTAAGGTCGCTACAAAACCTATCCAGGAGGAGTATCCACACAGGCTCAGTTAAAGCCATGAAAGAAATCGATTTTGTCATCCTGATGTCTCTTAATTCCCTTTAGCAACTGTAGCATCCCTTGAAGAGCTATTGAATCCACTGAGTTGATGATTATTTTCTCAGTATATGAGAGTATGTATTCTTATGCATCACATATAAACTATTATATATATATGTATATATATATAAACACACACCATCATACTCAAGATATATATATAAAAGAAATATAATAAATATTGGCTGAACCAAAGAATTAATACATATTAAAAAATGATAGCAAAAATCTTTTCATAAACAGGTCAAATAAAAGTTAAACACAGTGCTCTGGGAGAATAATATAAACAGAATATAAACTGGTGTTGCGGACGAAATGACACAAAGACAAGACACACACAAAAGACAGACACAGACACAACTCCGGCCGGAGGAACAATTCTATGCAAGCCCCTCTTGCGGTTTATTTTATACCCCGGTAACTGGAGACAAACTGAAATCTACAAGATGCATTCCTTTACCAATTAAGGGCAAGTAGCCAAACACATTTCAAGGACAGGGGGGAGCAAGGGGAGGAAGCGACCACAACATGTTTACTAAGAGGCCTGCTCACAATTCGAGCCTCCTCCCTAGTTCTAAGGAGGGCATGTTCCCTCGTGTGTGAGCAGATCATTAAGCTTGGATATTGTGTGCAGGCCTCTTGACAGAACATCCTGTTTGCAGGCATGATCTGCCCAGGCAGAGAGCCCCGTGTGCAGACACATCTCCGTGTCCCTAACCACACTTTCTTGTGGTCACTGTCAGGCTCCCACAAACTGGTGGTTTTGTAGGCCATAGAGATGGCACTATGATTTCTATGGCCTACAAAACCTTGCTTCTTTCTTTTCTTCCTACCTAAATTATCTCACATTTCTACACCAATCTGTTTTTCTGTCCTCCTCTTTTTTGCCCATTAGGGTTTACATTGTTCTGATTTGTTATAAATTGGTAAAGAATGAAAGTTAACTCCAGGGTCATTGTCTTAGTAAGCAGACTCCAAATCTTGTTTTTATGCGTCCACAGCAATTTGCCACTGTTAAGGATTTCATCTTATTGCCTAAGCCAAGAGTTAGAATGGTGCTAGTGACCTGAAATTGAACCTCTGAGATTCTGGAACCTGCTGGGATCTCCCTTGTTATTCTGATATGTATGTGTCCTTGAACTATTTAAGGTGAGATTTGTACTTTGTTTTCTAAATAAGGCAAGTTAATGTCTAATGGGATGTCACTACGGGAGAGCTTGAGTGGATCATTCAGTAAGTGACGTTAAAGTTAACAGTAGGAAAGTTTATTAAAATACAAAAAGAATCAGATCTTTCCTTTCATATGTTAGTATATCTAAGAAATTCCTTGAATATACTATTCTATTTTTTACAGCAGGTATCTTTTTTATTGAAGGTCCCTCTAAAGCGATGGAGTAATTCAAACTCCTTATCCTAAGAATATATGAGGGAGTAATATATAATATGAAAACTAGCAGCCTAACTTTCCTGGATGGAGGAATATAAATTAGAACACAAGTTTTAGGGAAGTTATATGTTTGCCTCAAACCCAGATGGCAAAAACCAATTTTTCTAGGAGAACCTAGGAGAGAACAAAATTATTTTAATAAATGTTGCTGGAATTTGGAATTCATAAAATTTAAAAATTCAAGAATTTAATTGTGAGTAAAGCAGACACCATTTTGCTTGTCATCAAAAAGTACAGCCTAGTGGGAGAACCAGTTATTAAAATAAGGTAAGTGTTATTAAGGACAGATGCAATGTGCTGTCAGTGAAAGATCTAACTTAGTTTAGGTAAATGTCCTCGGCATTTGCTTGAAAATAAAAACTTTAATCTTTTCACTGAGATCTAAAGGATGAGTGTTAGCTGACAAAAAAGGGAAAAGTCAGGGGCACTTGGGTAGCTCAGTTATTTAAGCATCCCACTTTGGCTCAGGTCATGATCTCATGGTTTGTGGGTTTGAGCCCCGCGTCGGGTTCCATGCTGAGAGCTAGCTCAGAGCCTGGAGCCTGTCTTCAGATTCTGTAACTCCCTCTCTCTCTGATTCTGTACCCTCCCCTGCTCACGCTGTCTCTATCTCTCTCTCAAAAATAAATAAAACATTAAAAAATTTTAAAAAGATAAAAGTCAGAATGGTCAGAGCAAAGGGAACAGTGTCTGTGACGGCCTAAGGCAGGGAGCACTATTGCTCACTACAGGAAATGAAGGAAGGTCAGAATGAACAGAAAGACTAGAAAAATGTTAGTGATAAAGCTGAAGAGTGAAATGCGACCAGATAGTGATGGGCCTTGCACATGCTACAAGTGGGGAAACCTGTGAAAAAATATGAACAAGAAAGATGCAGTCAGATTTGCACTATTGAATGATCAATTTTCCTGAACTGTAGAGAAAAGATTTGCAGGACAGACAGAAAGTGAGACCCTTAGAAAGATGTTGCATTAATTCAGGGAATAGTAGATGATCACTAGGCTTAGGATCCTGGCAGAAAAGATGCTCAGAGATACAGAGTCTGAGGACTACGTTTAGAGGCAAAATCAATAGAGCATCAGGGCTGACTGATATGGGGGATAAGAGATAGGTGGGTGTCTTGAAGTATACTCAGGTTTCCACCTTGCCTCATTGGAGGGATGCTGTTATCATTCATTCAGATAGGGGACATTAGAGGGAAATACTGCAAATTCACTATTGAACATGGAAACATACAGACAGGCAGTTATTCAGATATATGGGGTTAGAAGTCAAAAGGACTGAGATGCAATCACATATTTATATAGTTAAAATCGGACCATGTTCCTAACAAATGAAACCATGGATATTGTGTGCAGATTTAACTGAAGGACACTGAGTGAGAGAGGATATATGACCAATGACACACTGCAAAGAAAGTCAACAGTTAAAGAATGGATAGAGAAAACAATGGTCCATCCATGTGGTTGAGCAGGGAGACTTAGAAGGTTAGAGGAATGCCAGTAGTGGGTGGTGTCGGAGAAACCAAAGCAATATGCTGTCATTTTGACTATGGTTGTTATTATGAATTTTATTTTATTTAGAAGTAGTGGTTTGATGTTAACTTAGAGCAAGTGCAAAGTGCTTCTGAAATATTAGGCAAGATGAAAGCTGGACTTAGTGATATAAAGAACAGTGATCCAGAAAGCAAGAGCTCTCTTAGCAGAGGGGTGAGTACATGGGATGTAATGGACTGGAGAATGAGATCATGATGAAGAAATTGCTTTCTTTCTTTTTTTTGGGGGGGTTTAAAAAAGTATTTATTTATTTGTTTGTTTATTATTTTTTAACATTGTTATTTATTTTTGAGAGACAGAGAGAAACAGAGTGTGAGTGGAAGAGGGGCAGAGAGGGAGGGAGACACACAATCCAAAGCAGGCTCTGTCAGCACAGAGCCCAACACGGGGCTTGAATTGTGAGATGATGACCTGAGCCAAAGTCAAATGCTTAACAGACTGAGCCACCCAGAAGCCCCTAAAAAACTATTTAGAACACATGAAACTAGGCAACATTTACTCTCCCTTCTCGTCTTCCAGGGAGGAGTCTGTTAGTGGCTCCTCCACTGTCACATTATTGCTCTCTGAGTCAGTGTTACCATCACTGCTCCCTTCCTCAGCCATATTGTCCATTACATCCCGTTTTCAAGCCATGCCTTCTCTGCTCCATTGGGAAGCTCTCATCATCTCTCTTTACCTCCGCCTCACTAGCAGCTTGCTCTTCCTCAGGAGCCATGCGATAGTGTTCAGCTTGCTCTGCTGCCTCTTCCTTTCCTCCTGCCTTTTGTGAGCATGCCCGTCTGCGATTTGCAATTTCAGGGACATTTTTTCTTCCATATCCACTGTTACTTACAAACTGCACGAGCTTTTAAGTTCATTGTTAAATGTATCTGTGCCTTCCAGGAATTTCCTCTTCTCTTCCTGGTGTCGTTCCTCTATTTGAAGAAGTTCAGCTTCTGGTTTGCGCTGATGAACAATTAAGGACTGGGCCTGTCATTTGAGAACATGCGTTCTAGTTGTCGTGACAACTGACCAAACATCTGACAGCGCACTCTCACGAAGGATTTCATTGATGAGATGGTGGTTTCTTTGGAAATGGACAGAGGCTCTATGCTTCATTGAACATCCATAAGTATGATTACCTGGATCTTGGGCAACCTGAGTGCTCATGTGAGATTCTCTTTTCTCCATGCAAGACTGTCTCTGTTGACTTTCTTCCTCTAAAGCAGCTCTGTACAACCTTGTGCCTTTATGTAAACAATATATCTGGGAAAAAACATGACAGGACTTTATAGATGCATGTATTCTATCTTTTTCTACTTTGTATTTGTTTACATATTGTTTTTCTTCATCAGTGAGATCTCTCCACATGCCACCAATAGTCTTGCCAATCTCCTCACAACTTTAGATCATGGTTGGAAGCTTTTACTTTGTCTCAGACCTTTCTGCTGTACCTCACATAGGGCATCAGTGGCTTATTTGGTGGCTCTGAGGGATTCGAACTATAATACCATGTAATGTCATGACGTGGCCATTGGTGCCTGGGTTCCCTCCCAGCCTGTGCTTGTTGTAGGCAAGATGACTGTATGGATTGTATCCCACAAAGCCTGGCCTGTCGGCCATTGTGTAACTGGAGTGGGAAGTGGGGAATAAGATGGTCTTTTTGAAATTTTGGAAGACTAAGTTCTCAGTTTCTTAAGACTGAATCTGAGACACCACGGAGAGAAAAAGTGCCCACAGATCCGGCCTCATTTCCCTTTGTGATCATGAAGAAATTTCTTAAGTTTTGAGCTCTGAAGATAAGAATTCAGGGTGGTAGTTGGGTAGTACAATGACCTCGAAAAAGGATATATATTTTCTTTATCATTTCCAGTTATATAGATTCCAGCCTGTGTCAGTGCTAATGGAAAAGATAAAGAAGTAGAATGTAATATACTGAGAAGTGATTAATCAGGCCAACAGGAGGCAGGAGCAGCTGAATGTAGAACTTCTTTGTTCCTGAGAAGTAGCAAAAGAGAGACAGGTACATATCCTAAAAATGAATGTTTAAAACATCCCAAAATCCTTTCTAAATGTTCACTCATACTAAGTCACTCAATCCATAGATTGAGTGAAGTAGAAGTACTCATATCACTATTTTATAGATAAAAAAATTAAAGTAAACTATCAACAGTCTGTTTTGTGGGTGATTGAATCAGGAATCAATGGAGCCTGGAAAGACTGACTTCAGCGTCAAGCAGTCAGCCACTACCCTCTACTATCTGTCTATCTGATCCTAGATTTCTCCAGCTAATCTGTGAGAACTCTCAGGCAAGCCCATCTCATAACCTCTACTGTTTTTCAATAAGATGAATTTAAGTTTTTAATAAAGTACATATGATTATTCTAATATTTTGGATAAACAGAAGTTTAGAGGAGATGAGATATGATTTCCATTTTATTTATAGTAAATGGGAAAGACCAAATTTGACCCCAAATCTGTCTAAATTTATAGCCATTGACCTTTTCCCTGGCCAAGAAGAATGATTTTCAAGTTCTCACGGTTGCAAGCTGCTCTCCTGCTGATCACAGTTACTTCTAAGATTGATCTCTCAACCCTGCTTTAAAAGAAAGCTTTCTGCCCCTTTTTCCTGTAAAGCCTACCACCATAATTCAGATATGTTGCCCTCATCTGTGCCCTCATCTGTGCCTGTACCTACTTCAGTCACAGCACACAGGACAACCACTAACACTTTTTTCTTTTTTTGTGTGTTTAGGTATTTATTTTGAGAGTGAGAGGACACATGTGTGTGAGCAGGGTAGGGGCATAGAGAGAAGGAGAGAATGTGAAGCAGGCTCTGCCCTGTGAGTGTAGAGCTCTACGAGGGGCTCAAACCCATGAACCATGAGATCATGCCCCGAGCCAATTATCAAGAGACAGGTGTGGGGCACCTGAGTGGTCAGTCAGTTAAGCATCAGACTCTTGATTTCAGCTCAGATCGTGATCTTGGGATTCTCTCTCCTCCCCCGCCCCCCAAAAAACTCAAATAAACTTAAAAAATGTCTGACGCTCAACAGATGGAGCCAGCAGGGTGTTCCCTCTTTTTTTAATTTATTATTTTTTTATTATTTAAAAAATTTTAATGTTTATTCATTTTTGAGAAACAAAGACAGAGTGTGAGTGGGGAAGGGGGAGAGCGAGATTGAGGGAGACACAGAATTCCAAGCAGGCTCCAGGCTTTGAGCTGCCAGCACAGAGCCCGATGCGGGGCTTGAACTCACAGTCTGTGGGATCATGACCTGAGCCAAAGTCGGACGCTTAACCAACTGAACCACTGAGGGGCCCCAACCCCCTTCTTTTGTTAAATGAAAAAGACTTCCAGTTGCTAAGAAGTAGTCTTGCTGAAAGTAACCTTGAACAGATCTTGTAGGTTATCATACTTAGTTATTTTGGTATCTCAGCTTTGTGAAAGCATTGGGGAGATTGTGTATGAAGCCCTAGGGCTTTGACAAAATCAAGGAGGCTTTGACAAAATCTAGCAAAATTGCTAGATTCTGAGATCTAGTGTTACCGTAACATTTTCTATGGAGAAAGGGTGCCATGTCCAATGTTCTTTGGTGAGGGGAGACCCCCCAGTACACCAAAGGAGGTTAACAGGGTGAGTGGGGTACTACTCTGAGCTGGTGGGAAGGTTTTTCTGATTCGTGTGGGGATCTTAGCCTAATGAGGCTGAACACTAATGAGGCTCACTAATTATATTTGCCAGGTAATAGTTGAAGATTAGGGAAAGCAATGAAAAATATCCCAGTTCGTCCTGACTGGTGGACACCTGTGGTTCTGGGTAGTTCCTGACCAACCGTGAACCACCGCAGCAGGAGCAGGCTTCATTTTCCCTACTCTGCAGTACCAGGCCTAGGAAACACCTGCACTTTGGAAGTAAGAAATAGTGACAAACCTCTAATTCTCTGACCCTGGCATTGAAAGCCACACCTCCCTCCCTATCTACCAAGTGACCCCCCCTCCCTATCTATCAAGTGACCTCCATCCCTATCTACCAAGTCCAAGTTTGTTGGACTTGTCTGTAGCAGGACATCTTTTTTTTTTTTAATATTTTTATTTATTTCTAGGAGAGAGAGAGAGAGACAGCGTGCGCAGGGGAGGGTCAGAGAGAGAGAGGGAGTCACAGACTGAAACAGGCTCCAGGCTCCGATCTGGCAGTCAGCACAGAGCCCGATGCGGGGCTCGAACCCACAAACCGCGAGATCATGACCTAAGCGAAAGTCGGACGCTTAACCGACTAAGCCACCCAGGTGCCCCGCAGGACATCTTAAGAGATAAATATTAGATTTACTTCTTTATGGAGAAGCATGAGGGGCTAATTGGGAAAATAAGGATCATGACCTGTTCGTTACCTAATAGTTAAATGGGGAAAAGGGATTTTCTTTTGCTAGCTCCTATTCCAGTTTGAGTAGATCCTGCTGATTTATTTTTGCCACTCCAGTATTGCTTCTGTCTGCTCAAAGTGGAATGTAATTGTGTATTTAATATGAAAAACAGGAAGGGACACCTGGGTGGCTCAGTGAGTTAAGTGTCTGACTTTGGCTCCAGTCATCATCTTAAGGTTCATGAGTTGAGCCCTGCATAGAGCTTTGTGCTGATAGTGCTGAGCCTGCTTGGGGTTCTCTCTCTCCTCTCTTTGCCCCATTCTCTTTCTCCCCCTCAAAATAAATAAATAAGCTTTAAAAAAAAAAAAAAAGAAAAGAAAAGAAAAACAGGAAGAAGCATATGTATTTTACCTTTGGTGGTAGGCTTGTATGGAAATAGCTCTAAACAATTACAATAACTATTTTATGACACTGATACACTGTGCTAGGCATTTACAGGTATTACCTCATTTAATACTCACACAACTCTGTAGGACAGGTGTTTGTTAAAACCTGAGACGTAGGCATTAAACTACATGGCCAGCATCATATAATCAGGAATTGATAAATTCAGTATTTAGTCAGACTTAAAATACAAGTAGTTCAGTTACAGAAACTGTACTCTTAATACTGAACATAACTTTGTGCCCTGTCACAAGGACTAGGTTTGAAGCCATCTTAAATGCATTCTGTGTAGAGTAAAATCTCCTTCACTATCAGTCTTTTAAGGCTAAAAACCTTTTATTTTCTTATAGGTGAATTATATTCTAGATACAGAATAAAGATGAGTTAAGAAATTAATACTAAAATTCCAACATTGCTTCAGAACTGTGATTTTGGAAAATATATTTAGTAACTTCAAGAGCCTATCATTGATTGTGCATCAGTAATTTTGGAAGAGATGCTATGGTTATAAATTGTGTAATTTAAAAATTAATGTTAGCAGATAGTGAGTAAAAACCATTTACTGAGTTTTTCTTGAAGGAGTACAACATTATTTAACTTTTTCCATGACCTCTCTTTCTTAAGCCATTCACACAAAAGTGTAGGAATTACATAAATAAAAATTAGATGACAGCATGGAAAGGTACACTGAACTGAACCAAAGTAATACAATATTGTTTGTACATGGTCTAAAGATGTATTACACCCACCAGCCTCCCTAACCCCATCTAACGTTCTCCTTTCCTCTCCTGTCATACATAAGGTATATGGTTCCATACATCCATACAATGGATGTGTCCTTGCAGAAGTTATGACGTCTGCCTGCATTCCAGGAAGAAATGTGTCACTCTGTGTCACCTGAAGATTACTGGTAACTGAGAATTAGAACGCAGACTGATATAAGGGAAAAATTAATTGTAAATGAGTCCCTAGTCCTTTGGGAATTACATAGCTTTTCCTTTTCTTTTCTGTCCAATCCTTTCGGCCTTCCAATTTCTCCTTCATTAAGCACTGAATCCTGCGTATGCTGCCCACGCCACCATCGGTACTTCTCTCTTGAGAAGCTCAGGTTTAGCTGAGAAGAAATCATATAAACAAATACATTGCAAAAGAGGGTAACATGGTTTACATAAAGAACATATTGCACAGTGGATTTTCAATTGTACCTCCTACCCCTCCAATAAGGAGGTGATATTCTCAATCAGCATTGTTTGGCAATTGAGGACCAATGTAAAGAAATAAAAGGGCATGATTTAAATTCAAAACTACTATTTTAAATTGTTGTACTTTGGATTCGAGAAACTAAGAACTAAATTTCACCACCTTCCAAATTGGAAGCAGATGATCTGGTCAGGTAAATCCAAGGGAGAAGTTTAAAAAATCTGTTTCTTTATAAAAATACATGTACTATTTTTTTCCATTTCAATGATTATTCTAATGGAGAAATCTTGATGATGTTTAATAAATTAAATTCCACTACCAACATTTACATAGCACTATACATTTAGGATGACATCCTTTCTGAAACATTTTAAAGTAAACTAATTAAATAATTTCATAATTTCACTAAAGTTCAGTTATTCCAAAGAAATTGACTTCATAATGTATATAGCAAATTAGTGAAGACTACTTCTATCTACCATCAGTCTCCTAATGATCAATTCTGTGTGCTTCGCATTAAATTAGGACAATACTAGAGTTTTTTGATTTTCAAATTCTTTTTGAAATAATGCTATATGTATTAGTTTGCTTTCACAAAGTACCACAAACTGGGTGGATTAAATAACAGAAATTTATGGTCTTACTGTTTGAAGGTGTTACCAGGGTTTGTTTCTTCTGAGGGCTAAAAGGGAGGGATGCATTCCAGGCCTTTCTCCTTGGCTTGTAGATGACTGTCTACACGTACACAAGGTGTTCTCTTGTATGTTTGCCTGTGCACAAATTTGCACTTCTTATAAGGATACCAACCATATTTGATTTGGGCCCACCCTATAGACCTCTCCTTAATGAGTTACATCCCAACATCCCATTTCTAAATAAGGTCATTTTCTGAGGTCTTGAGAATTAGAACTTCAATATTTAATTTTAAACGGAGGTTCTATTTAACCCATAACACTATCAAGTTTTGTAATCCAGTCCTATATTTTAAAATTGTGGGAATAAATTAAAAATAATGTCATGATCTTTGGATCTTTGTTTTCTCAACATGTGAACAACAAATGAACATTTTTACAGACAAAAATTAATTTTGACCACTTGTAAAAGATCACAGTGTTATGCAGTAGTTAGGAGCAAGGAGGAATAAAGCGGGTGCTGGCCATACCCTTGGAGACCCCCACCCCACCTTCCCCACCTCGAGGATTAACAGCCACACCTTCAGAGCCACCTCTAAAGGCTAAGGACAGGGGCGCCTGGGTGGCTTAGTCAGTTAAACGTCCAACTTTCGCTTAGGTCATGATCTCGCGGTTCGTGGGTTCGAGCCCCGCATCGGGCTCTGTGCTGACTGCCAGCTCAGAGCATGGAGCCTGTTTCGGAGTCTGTGACTCCCTCTCTCTCTGACCCTCCCCTGCTCACGCTGTCTCTCTCTCTCTCTCTTAGAAAAAAATAAAATATTAAAAAATTAAAAAAAATTAAAAAACAATAAAAATAAAGGCTAAGGACAGGAAAGGCTTAGTCACAGAGGTGGCTCAAAAGCCACAAGGAGACTTCTAAGAGCTGAGCATGCACACACAAGGTGCAACTGGCCCTTAAGTACCTTTAAGGTCACAACAGAGGTCCATTAGACACTCATAAATATACAATACATAAATAAATACAACTATAACAAAGTGCATCATAGGTAGGCACATGCACAGAAGCCAAAATGTTATATAACCACCAGTTGTTAATCAAAAATGTGAATCAAAGCCAAATTTACATGTATGCAAAGCAGGCTTGCAAGGATTCAGCTAGAGTTCCTCCGTGCCATCGCCCGTCTTGCTGCAGCAGTGGTCTGCTTTCACACTTGAGATGCACTATACTTGTCTATTCAATAAACCCTTCTGGTCTTGGTCTTCCCATCCTGGTCTTGGGTCCTCAGTTCTTTGTTCTATCTGGGACAAGAACCAAGCAACCCTGTAACAGTAAGACTTTTTTCCCCCTTCCTTGTACCTATGTGTGCAACAGTAGTTTAGACCTGATGGTTTAATACGCAGTATAAAACGAAAGGGTCTTGTTATGCTTTGTGTCCCTGTGTTGGGGGAAGGGAGAGAGAGGTAGTCAGGGTTACCACAGATTTGCTGAGTGAACACATTACTTTTCATTTGTTTTGGTGCTGGCAGATTATTTCCAATACTATTTTCAGATCATTAACCTCAAAGTATTCTATATGGAATATTTTGCTTTTTACCAGCCCACCTAACCCCCAAAGTGAGAATTTGCAGACCATACAATGTGAAGTATAAAACAAACAGTGGTTTTAGGTATAAATTAAACCTCTCTTCATGCAGTTCTAGATATTTTTGGAGTTTCTACTATATTGACTTTACCGTCCAAGTTGTAGAAACTTTTATCCTTGACAATGTATCTTTCAAGGTGGAAGTTGAAGCTATAAAAAGGCCAAGTGGAGGAAATCAGAGGCTGCAAAGGCCCTGGAGTGTGAACCAGGGCTGAAGCCCTTTCTCCTCTCTGCCTGACTTGGTGAGAAAGGCAGCTTTGTTCAGTGTGAGTGATGTGGTCAGTTTCCTGACTTCCTCCCAGTTTATGACTTTTCTTAACATTTTGTGTATCACTGTATTCAATATTATTTTTAGATCTTTTAAAAATTTATTTTTCAATGTAATATCTCCATGATAACCTTTCCCAATAAATTTGTTCATATATACATATATATATATAATGTTTAAAGAATAATTTTCATTACCACTTATTTACACTAAAATTAAGACAAACTACAAAATTAAAATGTTTTCTCAGGCTCTTCAGTGTGGCATGTAGGCTTCATGTTGACCTTAATTTAAGGTATTTAAAATTAAGCATAAGCTTTACACTTGGACTTTACGTAATCTCAGAGCTGAATGTGTGCATAACCTGATATGGATTGGTTTGAATTCATGCTTTCATTTTCTAGAGCCTACAGTTCTAGAGCCAGGGATGAGATTGAAATCTTACACATTCACGAGTGTTTCCACTATGGTCAAATTGCTTAAATTCTCCAGATTTCAGTTCCCTTACCTGCAATATGAAGACAATAATGATTCCTTCATAAGTTTGTGCAGGAGTTGAGAGATGACAAATGTAAAGTGCCTTGAATATTGTTTGTTTTCTGTAAGTGATTCCTAAGATCACCACTGATACTGTGTGCCCAGAAGTCTCAAAAGTTGTTCTCTCCATCTTCTCAATACAAACCATTTAAGAACATTTTCTTTAGGAACAATCACTTTTATACCATCTCCAGACATATAAATTATCTTTTTAAATTTATTTTTTTTTTAATCTCAAAAGCCTCATCTTAGCTTGCCCTCTTAAAAACCTTGAGACTGTGAGTATTTTTCTCTCTGAGCCTTTACGTATCAGGCTTGGAAACTTGAGTCACTGATATATACATTAGTCTGTATATATCATATATATGTGTATATATATATATAGTCTGTATGTATATTATATACGTATATTTGAGGCTTATTATTCTTTAAAAATAGATGCTGTTGTATTTTTAATATGCAACAGTACATAAGGTGTTTTTTTTTTTTTATTATAGGCTGAGACTTTGGAGAACGCACCATCTTTCCTAAAAACTAGAAAGTCAAATTTCCTTAATGAGTAGAATTGCTATTAAATGTTTCTTCTTCATATATATATTAATTTGCAAAGTCTATCAACAGTTCTAAAATAGCACTTCTAATATATATACATACTCAGTGATCCTTGAAGATAAGCTGTGATTGATGCAGGAAATAAATGCAAAAATATCTGGTAAACATTTGTGAAAAATAATTATATACTTACAATTACTTTATTAACCTGTTATTTTTTTTTTTTATTGAGCAAGAACAGTCTTACAGATTTCAGACAGAAGTATCAGAAACTGGAATCAAATACAGTTTATTTCTGATATATATGCAATATAACAACTACGAGAAACAATGAGATTTCAGAACAAAACAATGGAGAATCAGCTCATGGTAAGAGTATTAATGTAAGAGCTTTGTTATTAACAAAAGAAAAGAGATGTAGTTTAGATGGCTAAAAAATTAGGTCAGTTCGTTTGTTAATTGCTTTTTCTTTTAAAAGGCCTTTTGGGAGAGTTTAATATAAAAGTTATTTTAAGAATAAAATATCTTTTTTCTCCCATTCTCATATTTGATCATTAAAATTTTTAGTATCAAGGGAAACACCGTATTGCACTTTGAATCAGTTAAACTGTATGAATAAATTATCTGTAACAAAGAGCTCCCATGTTTCTAGACATAATATCTGTCACGTTAATGAATTCCAAAATAAAAGATGATTTGGAATATATATTATATGCTATTTATTTTCTCTTGTTTGTCAATGGTCTGCATTGATTATTTAGATAAGTACGTTCAACATGGAATGAATTGTTTTGGAATTTGCCATAGCATGTTTAATTGACATGCTGAAGGACAGTGTTCATCTTCTGCCACAATTATTAAAAATAAGCATGAATGATAAACATGAAGATGCGAATGTAGATGTTCAGATTGGTACCTTCTCAGAGATACCGTATATAAAAATATTTAGTATTAAAGATATAACACATATAATGAAAACTCATATTGTGTGATGTCATTATTATGAAGAAATAAAAAGAAGGAAAATAACTAAATCCATGTACAATATCTATCTTTAAGTTTACTAAAATGTAATTCATATTATGTGTTTAGTAATATATCTGCCTAAGTAGTTCCTCGCTTCCGGTATTTCATCTGCATGCTGCTAGGGACCCTGTTTGCTTTTACCTCTGTGGTGCATCCTAATCACATAGATTAGGACCTGTCACTAAACCAATATGCAATAAATGGCAATTGATAATTAACATTCCCATTATTACAAAGTTGAACAAAAAATTGCAGAATATGAAATATGAACAAGTTAATAAAACTATTTGTTAGCATTAATTGAAACTTCAATAAACTGCAGTTATTTAAGAATAAACATCATATTTTGTAATATATAAATATTTTTAAATTCTAGCCATAAATTACAATAGAAAAATGCATTTGGAATAAAAATGGATTTATTATTGACCTTAGACTTGGCTCATTTTGTGCCATGTCTCTTTTTGGCTCTTGTTACTCCTCTAATTGTAGATAATAGAAAATAATATGGATATTTTTATCACCAAGGTGGCTTCTCTAGTTATTTTTGTCTTTTAAGTGATAGATATTTTGTACTGTCTGAATGAGAATGGACTGTCTTAGGAATTAGTGAGTTCTTTTTACTGGAACTATAAAAAATAAAGCTGGGAAATATATAATTATGTCCTGGATATGCTGAAAGAGGATTCATACATAAAATATGAAATGCTATAGAAAATGTTTTTCAAGTTGTAGTCTATGAGTTTGTAGGGACTGTTTTCTGGTTGCCAGGGTCCTCTTTGGGAATGAAGGAATAACCAAGCAGACGTGCTCTGGGGCGTGCATTTATGTTTTACACAGAGCAGATTGATATTAACTACTTTGTGTATTGGGGTTCCATAAAGGATTAATCCTGAGGAAAGTAGTACATGGCTATTTAAGCTTAACAGCCAGAGTATTAAAGCATCTGGAGGTCCTTTCAAATTTGAGGTTCCATAATTCCACAGATGCATAAAATAAAGGTACCATTTGGTTGTACACATAAACTACTATCACTTTCTTCTTTGAGTATATATCCCCCTCTCTGAAGGAGAATTATATTACCCCTCTCCAGTGAATCAGAAAATTTAGGGCTTGATAACACTGTGAATTTGAAAGTTTTCTTGAAAATATCTACTTGATTATATTCATAGAAATATTACATATCTGTACAGTAAACTATGTATAAGTTATAAAATGTATATAGTATTCAGTAAAATATAGAAACATATATGTATATATTTGGCAATGAATAAAAATATATTCTAAAAGGGTAATAAGGAATTTTAAAAAGGTAAAGTAATTATACAACACCTACTATTAAAGTAATATGTGGAAATGCTATTCATTTTTAATAGTTGGTTTTTGAACAATTTTGAAATTGTAGAAAAGTAGTAAGTAAAATACGAAGATTTTTTTCTTAAAAAGTTGAGAGTATATTGCTAAGCTGATGCCCTATCACCCCTAAATTCTTAAATATGTGCCTCCTATAACTATGTACATGGATATTACATAACCATAATACAAAAGTCAAAATCTGAAAATTAGCATTAATACACCATATTCATTTCATCCTTAAATCCCCCTCAAATTTTGTCAATTATCCTTATATAGTTCTTTGCATCAAACTGATTAAGTTCAGAATCATTCATGGCATTCACTTGTCATGACTATAGTTTCCTTCAAACTAGAACAGTTCTCAGTGTTTCCTTGAATTTCATGACCTTAAAACTTTTGAAGAATAAGAAAATTATTTTGTAGAATGTTTCTCAGCCTGAGTTTACCTGATGCTACCTCATGATTATCTATACATGATTATCTTTTCGAGGAATATCACAGAGGCTATGCTACATTTTCTTTGTGCCCTCTTGGGTGGCATGTGGTTTTTATTTTTTTCTTATATTGATGATGATCACTTTGATTGGTTGATTAAAGTGGCATCCAACAGAGTTCTCTATTGTAGAGCTTCTCATTTTTTCTTTTACAATTGACAAATATTTTGTAGACAGGTACAATGAAACAATGTAAACAGCCAAGTTCCCCAGTGAACTTTTTATTTATTCTATTTGTTTATTTATATCAGTATGGGCTCATGATTGTTATTTTATTCAATGCATTAAAATCAATTAATATTATTTATTGAGCCAGAAGAGGCTCTTTAACTTTGTCAAACGTTGTGACCTCTCACCCTGATCAGGTTCCATCACCCAGCTCTGGTTACCTTCTTCGACCTCCACGCCCCTCAACTCACGGCCACAAGTCCATATGCCTTCTGCTCCTTGACCCACTTCATAGTTCTGGGACTGAATTGCTTAGAATGGTAAAGGGGAAAATGCGAAAGGAACGAGGGAAAGAACGAATATTTTTATTTTTATTTTTCAAAATTGTATTTTGTTGTTGATTTAGAAAGTTAAATACTTTTTAAAGTGTTCTCCTGTTCTTTTAGAAAACGGTGATTATGATGGCGATGGTGGTAGAGGTGTGTCTGTATGTGGGTCCATTTTGTCCCAAAGAGTAGATGCATCACAATGACAAATATTCTCTGATATTTATAGAGAATTTGAAGGAAAGAAAAAAACAGAAAAATACCACTGTAGAGCCAAATCAAAAATATTAGCCATCTATCTACTGTTCCTATGGTAATGGAACCCTTTTCCCACTCATTAGAATTATCTTTGAATTCTCTTTCCTTTATCACCTGCAAAACTCTATTTGTTTCATGTTTGCAGTATTTTATTACTTTTTCATTTATTTTCTGTGTTCTCCTTTTAAGCCTTCTTTCCCCTAGTTTACTGCAATCCTGCAAAACTGGTCTTCCCCCCACAACATTTATGCCGTTATCCTACACTGTGCTGTTAGATTCATTATCTTCTGCTCCCCATAGCCAGGAAGATAAAGGCATTCAACAACTTGTAGGATCTCTTTTCTAACTCACCTTTTCAATCTTTTCTTTTCCATCCTTGTCTTTTAAAATTGGTCACTCCAGTCAAAGAAAAGACATATTGTTCCTTTTGAAAACTCTTGGGTTTCCAAATCTGTACCTTTTCATTTTCTTTCACACATGGCACTCTCTTTTTTAATGCTCCACTCACTCAGCTCTTCCCTAACAGTTAAGGCCTAGGTCAAATCCAAACTCCTCTGTGAAATGTTACATGACTTCCGTGGATCATCCAGCTACCCCCTTGTAACCAAATTACATATATTATTTCCCACTGTGTGTTTTATTTTTAAATTTATAAACCACTTTACATTTACAATGTGCCAAACACTATTCTAAGTGTTTTACAAATACTAATTTAATTCTCAAAACAACTGTATCATATAGCTATAACTGTTAATATAATTTTAAAGATTGTAGAACCAATCTACAGAGTTTTAAAGCAATTCATCTGCTCAGTGTGATTATTGAGACCATGTCTCAGTGTGATTATTGAGACCATGTATTTAAATTATGCAGTGTTACTGTTATTACTTATTTATAACTTTAACTCTTTTACAAATACATAAAGGGAAAACCTAGGTCAGTCACTCACCCCCCTAACAGAACCTAGCTCATTATATTTCATTTATAAAGCATCCTATAGATATTTGTTTAATAAGCACAAGTGTCAACATTTATTGAGCATATATTACAGACAGGTACTATTACTATTAATTTGTACTTATTAGTTTATTTAATCCTGCAGTAACTTACACATTAGGTTTATTAAAGCATTTTAAAGATTAAGAAAATGATCTGAAAAGTCTCAAGCCACTTATTTTTTCACTATCTGTGCTAGGAAGTATAAATTAGGAACATTTGAATATGTGATCTTTAAGACATTTGACAGCTTAAATAGATTCTTTTAGTTTAGATTGGCAACAGCTCAGGAACGTAAATCGGGGAATGTTATTCCTATTTTAAATGGCAGAAAAACAATTCAGAGAAGCTGGCTATAATGACCAGGATCGTACATTTGTAATAAGCACGTTTTGGATTTTAAGTCATTTTCTGACTCACTAATATGCGAGTCTCACTTTGCCCTTTCAACTCTCACATTTACTCCATGAAAGAATAAAGAAATGAAGAAAGAATTGTGTTCTCACCTGCCCTCCTCAAACTACCCTTTGGGAAACAAAGATCAGAGCATGAGTAATGCATTAACAGCCAAGGAAAACATTTCACCAGGTCCATGGAAAAAAATGTAGTCTCTACAGAGTACATACAATAACGGGAAACTATCTTGTCTCCACATACTGAACATCAGTTCTGTAACAAATAGGCAAGTGACAGATTTCTATGAGAAGCTTGAGCATTTTCTATACCCACTGAGCATATTAGTAGTTTAAAAGGAGTAAAAATAAGTTATATCCAAAATAATAAAGAAAGTAGCTATGAAGATGTGATTGGTATATCATCTATCTCTTGGAATTTTATCTAACTAATCAATTTAATTTCTGAAAAGGGAATACCTCTACACTTCCCCAAAGATAATCTTTGGAAAAAGGAACATACCCAGACAATCAATTTAATTGTTAAAGAAAAATGAGGAAAGAAAGTAAACAAACAATGCAGCATAGATAATGAACTTGAGTTGTAAACTTTATAAACTTAACAGCTGTCATAACTGAAAAAATAAAGTAAGGTTATGGCTTATTAGATTTTTATAACAAAATATCAATCTTTTAAAAGTGTTAAATGTAATTTAACACTTCATCAATAATAGTTGTTTTTTAGCATATATCCTACCCAAAGTCAGAGGCTTATGACACACTCCCATTACAAACACTTCTCATGTGGAGGTAAACCTCAATAAGGTGTGAAAGAGGCTAGAATCAGTTGTTGTATATCTTTGATGGAAAGAGATTGACATTACATTTGTATCTACTATTTGTCTATCTTTAAAATTGGAGGAAAAAAAGTTAAGCTAATGTTTATTTGGGAAAGAAGCTTTCCCTTATCCTGAACAATCTTACTCTCAAATCCAGCCTAGGTCCTCTTCCCATGCCCACATGACACGTTTTATCCAATGAGAAAATGTTCTCATTTTTCGCTGTCCAAACATACTATATTGATTATTTTTGTACCTATATTGTGATCAATATGAACAAAAATATACATAACTTTCCAACAGGAAGAACTGCAAGAAAAAAATCTGACCTTTTAAAAATTTTAATAAACTGTTTTTTCAAATATATTTACTTATATTCTAATCAGTACATAAAAATGCCCATTTTAAACTCCCTCAACAATATTAAGTAAAATATAAGCATATTTTCACTTTTAAAGATCTGTTGTATGAACAATTGTATCTCCACGTTTGGTTTTTCAAATTTTTATTTAAAATCTAGTTAGTTAACGTATTACGTAATATTAATTTCAGGAGTAGAATTTAAAGATTCATCACTTAACATATAATACACAGTGGTCAAAAAATCTCCATATTGTTTTAAATTCTATTCTCTACATTACTAATTAAATTAAACATTTTCAGAATGTTTATCATTAAACTGTATTTCTTCTTTGGAGAAGTGTTTGTTTATGTATTATACCCACTATTTTTTTGGATTACTTATCTTTTTCATTATTTTTCCAGCTATCTTTGTAATTTCTAGATATTTCTATTCTTAATTTACATATACTACAATTATTTTTAGTCTTTTTAATTAAAAAATACAGTTATATATTGTGGAAAAAGAGATGGTTTTATCTTTTTCATAATAATATTTATGTGCCTTAATCATTTTTCTTGTCATCTTATTGTGTTGAAAATATTGAGGAGTACAACTGCTTGACACCATAATGTCAAAATGACAGTGCTTATAGTTTGTATTTGGCATGTTTGGGAGGAAAAAAGAAATCATTATCCCATGAAAAAGTGGGTTTTCAAAAAGTGATATAAGTTCTCAAGAGTGTTACAGAGAAATATGTTTTACCAAATACTCCTCAGGTAAGGAAAGTCTGTAATCTGATGGCTTTCAGTTTGTAGAATTCACTCCCCACAAATCTTGTAATTTGCATATGTAAATTGGGACAATGTATTTTCAAAATGGAATTTTAGTATAAATTATTGATTCTTAAAATTTCTTTTTATGGGAATTGTCTCAGGATTTTCTGGGTCCAGGTGTTACTTTGGACATCCTGTTAAAAATTACATCAAACTTTCAACTAAAATATTAGGATATAAAGTGTTTTTGTATGAATCAATTATTTCCTTAGGAATTACAAAACTATTAATTTTTTAAATGTTTTTCCATTTTTTTTTCTTTTGAGAGAGAGAGAGCAGGGGAGGGGAGAAAAAGGGAGAGAGAGAATCCCCAGTAGGATCCAGCTGCCAGCACAGAGCCAGATGTGGGACTTGATGCCATGAACCTTAAGATCATGGTCTGAGCCAAAATCAAGAGTCAGATGCTCAGCCAACTAAGTCACCCAGGTGCTCCAATATAGTGCCTTTCTAATCCCAAATTTCTACATGAATGATCATCACCTATGTGGTTATTTCAAATATTATTAATTTAAGAATTTCAGTATAAATACCTAATAGTTTAATTTAGAAATTGTATTTATTTGGGGGCTGTATTTATTTATTTATTTAGGTTGTCAAATTATCCTATTGAAATATTTCCCTTTGTAGTTCTTAACTAGCTGAGCATTCGACTGACAAACTACGAGTTATTTTTGTTGGCATCACATTGTTGTCATTGTTGAGAAAGTAATAAGAGAGA
Organism: Crocuta crocuta; assembly: GCF_008692635.1. NCBI lineage: Eukaryota > Metazoa > Chordata > Mammalia > Carnivora > Hyaenidae > Crocuta > Crocuta crocuta. The sequence continues at coordinate 169,306 of NW_027529569.1, forward strand.
TAATAATTAAAGGCAACAGTGACTACTTTTAATGTCATCTATGATATCATGAGGGTGGTGGCCATCAACATTGCAGCCCAAAGATAGGGCAGTCCCCAGGATCTCTTTAATAGTTCCAGAGAATTCTCTAGCTAAAGATGGGTACTACATCTGTCAGACAATGTTGACAATCTCATCCAATGTGCTTAATGTTTTTCTGCTTCTTTCTGTCTCTTTGCAGTTCCTTGAGGGCTTTAATAACCAAGATTGAAGCAGAAGGTACCACTTCAATCTAGGCCTGTCTGTTACAAACGGTCAGTTTCACTGTAATCCTCAGACCTTTCCAATCACTGATTGCCTTGGCAATGTCATCACCAACTTTTTTTGGAGACAGACCCAGGGGGGCCTATCTTCAGGACTAAGGCAGCCATTGCACCAACCTCCCCATTGGTGTGCCTCAGATGTGTGGCTTTGATTTCATTGGGGTCAAACTTGGGCTGCATGGTGGAGGTGGCTTGTGTCCTGATGAACCTGGATTCAGGACACCTGGAAACAGTTGTACCTTTGCCTCCTCTGGGCAGAAAGCCCTCTTTTGGGTATTAAAATTTTTTAGATGAGGGGCACCTGGGTGGCTCAGTTGGTTAAGCAGGTCAGCTCAGGTCATGATCTCACAGTTCATGGGTTCAAGCCCCACATCAGGTTCTGGGCTGACAGCTCAGAGCCTGGAGCCTGTTTCAGATTCTGTGTCTCCCTCTTTCTCTCTGCCTCATGCTCTGTCTCTCTCTGTCTCAAAATTAAATAAAACAAAAAAAAAATGTAAAAAAATTTTATACTAAAATTTGTGCTGCAAGTAATCTCGAATATTGATGGATGGGATAGTTGTTTTTCAAACCATTTTTATGTACTCTTGCATTTATGCACATGTGAAGTGTTATAGTTAATAATTGTTCTTTTTGGTTAAATTCTACCATCTTAGAAAAGTAAGAGTTTCTTTCAATTGACTTTCACCTTGAGGTTTTATAACTTTCTTGTCCTGGTGGTACAGAAAGATGTCACAGCATCATCTTAGATATTCCCTGCCTCACATTTAACCACTTATACAAAGAGCACTAGTATTGTATTTTCGATTTTTGTTATTTTTTGTTTTTTTTTTTAAATGAGATTTTGAAGCCATAATTTGGGTAATGAGGGATAAGGAGTGTTCATTTACTGTTTTTTTTTTTTCCTAGACAGACACAGAAAAGATTTTTAAGAAATTTTTAATGATTATTTATTTTTGAGGAAGACAGAGTGTGAGCAGGGAGGGACAGAGAGAGACACACACACAGAAACCGAAGCAGGCTCCAGGCTCTAACCTGTCAGCACAAAGCCCGATGTGGGGCTCATTCGTACTCACGAACTGTGAAATCATGATCTCTGTTGAAGTCGGATACTTAACCAACTGAGCCACTCAGGCACCCCCCCCGGAAAAAATGTTTTAAAAGGAAAACTAATCACAAATGTATACTGGGATTTCTATTTCTAATAGGAAGTGGCAAAAATATTTCTTCATGTTTTTAGGACCAACTACAAGCTAAGTTATTTTAGTTGACATCGTGTTATCATTCTTGAGAAAGTAATAAGAAAGACAATAATGAAAGGCAGCAATGACAACCAAGTATTGTCTGATGACTACTGAACAACTAAGCCTACAGATTTGAATTGTTTTTACTCTGAATGATGAAACCAGTCAACGGTGCTATGTTACTGTGATAAGTCTAGGTATCATTGACCTAGTTAGGTCAAGCCCAACTGTGCTCATATTATTAAAGGAATATTAGAGAACAAATTGTTTTAGGATAACTTTAGCCAGTATTTGTTGACAACATCAGAAGATAAACATGTAAATAAATATTTCAGTAATATATGTAAAGATTTTTACATTTTATATATACATAAAAATGTGTATATATAATGTGAAAATTTTTTTTAATTAAATTTTTTAAGCTACTGAATCCTCTGTTGAGATAAAATTGTACATAAAATCTCAATGTGCAAATGAATGAATGCAGAATAACTCTGGTTGGGGGGGGGCGTAATATAAAGTTTGCTCCAATAAAGTGGCCTAGAGTTTTTCCAGTCAGAGAATCATATTAACAAAATCATTTTAAATAGAAAAATAAAACAAAAATTAATCCCTTGTTTTTGAAATTAGAATAACTGGGGTCTCACATGGGTATTCCACTTTCTAGTTCTGTAAATCAGGAAAAAATCATTTAATCTATCAAGGACATGGTATCCTTATGTGTAAATTTAGAATTTCAGAAAAAAAGGTTATTATGTTTTCATAATAAAATCATAGTTTTGAGAGTATTTTATATCTTTTACATTACATACAAATAAATATTGAAACTGTATACTGAATTTTCATTTTCATTGACTATATATCTTATTTTTAATCCTGATCCTACAAGATTACTAACCCTCCCTTCCTTCTCCTCAAAGGAAACCTTACAGGATTGTCATATACACTCAGTTCTCAAGTGAATCTAAAACTATTGTGAATACATAAGGCTTCTGTATTTTAGGTGAAAATGTGAAGCTTTTTTGGTAAAGAGTGTTCACTCTTGCCACTGACTAAATCATTTTATGTGAATTATTATGTACTCAGATGCAGTACGGCCCCTATTGATAATTTAAGACCTAGGATATTTCACACATTCCTATAATCTCATAACATCTCTAAAATCTTTGCAGCAAGCAGCATATGCATAAGCTATTAAGAAAAATTTGACCCAGGGGGTAATTTTATCCTCCAACATGATTTAAATATTTGATAGTGGATATTTTTACATGAGATAATAGAAGCAATGAAACCTCCTTTAGGATAACTTCACTTACATGGCAAAATCACATTATAGACCTTGAAAAAGGCATTTTAGAGAAGTGCCCTTGTTAGCAATGTTTTCAAGTATGTCAGTGATACGGATTAGATGTTTAACTGTTTGGGTAATGAATAACACATTCTGAGACAAAGTACATACTGGTTACTATGTCCACTGTCATCCTTGCTGCTAGCACACATTGCTGAATTTAAAGAAGTGGAAGTAAAATTATCCTGATATAAATTTAGGGAGATTATTTTGGACGTTACATTTTGGAAAGGTGAGAAGAATGAAGGATTGCACACCGAAAACTCAATAAACATGAAAGACTCCAACTTAAGAGAATGTTTAGCATGACTACATTAAAGTATAGATAATTGAAAATTGTATTAATAACACTATTTTTATTTTTTATGTGTATTTATTTTTGAGAGATAGAGGGAAAGAGGGAGAGAGAAAGTGAATGGAGGAGGGGCAGAGAGAGAGGGAAATACAGAATCTGAAGCAGTCAGTCTCCAGGCTCCATCCAAGCTGTCAGCACAGAGCTTGATGGTCTGATGTGGGGCTTGAACTCGTGAACTGTGAAATCATGATCTGAGCCTAAGTCCAAGGTTTAACTGACTAAGCCACCCAGGCACCCCTTATAAATGACACTTTTAACACTTAAACAACCTATTATTGTATAATTATCTATTCCCCAAGAGGAAAAGGGTGTAGGATCTTTCAGTAATGAAATTGAGACATTGTAAATATAAATACAAGGAAGATGACATGAGAAGTCTGTCCTGACATTAGATGTCAGGTATTATTTATCTCTAATAACACTTCTTAGAAGCCTTGTGCCTAATGAAATGCAGTTTGGTAATAGGTTATCATAAGTATAATATTAAAGCTACTTTGTGCATGTCTACTTGTATAATGTACTATTATTATTACAAATATTTTAGAAGACAGTTAACTAGGCATAAACTATTGTAGTGATCGGTATAATAAAACAGATAAATATTTAACCTGGAATCAACAGGGTTCATTTACTCTTGAAACAAACAAAACTTCATTTTCATGTTTACTTGCAAACCTCAGGTTTTGTTTTTCTTTGTTAATTATTAGATTTGTTAGGTAGCCGTCCTCCCTTATATAAACCCTTGTTATAAATATATAACAGTGGCAAAAATAATAAAAGTGAGAAATATTATTTAACTTATAATGATGTATTATTGACTTTTTTCGACAGAGCCTAGTGCTAGGTGAACCTTAGGGGAATAGTGAGTGATCACAGGGACTGTAAGAAAAAGTATGTGAACTCAAAGGGGAAAGCTGCCTGAAAAATAGGAAACTTCTCCTTTACCAGATAAATAGCTTGTACCTGAAAGGAGGAAAATAAAGTAGCTTGGTTGCTAAGGGCAACTCTAAATGCTACTTCTTCAAGCATGACATTGTATTGGAAGATTTGTGTCTGTACCTCTGCTATTTATCTATCTGCAAGTGATTAAGAAGATGCTATTTTAAGTCAGGTGTTCACACAACTGTCAGCAATCATGAGTTGTGGAGCAGAGAGCATAGGCACACGGGCTTAAATTCTACACCTTCTGTGAGGCCCAAGGCACGAAAGTGAAAGACAGCGAAGACTAGGAACAAGAAGAAATGTGGGCTTCTTATCAAGTGGGATGTCGCCCTTGTCAAGTAACCCTGACATTTGCTAGAATGTAACAGGATGCCCATCTGTTTTGGTCAAAACACAATTGCTGTCCACTGGAAAATTACCTGAGATTAACTTGACATATTTGTTGTCTTGCAGCTCTTTATCCATTACCTTATATAAGGTTTGCAGAGTACGTTATGGATATAAAAATAAATCAGGTTAAAGTTACAGCAAAACATGTTACAAAGATGCCTCAAATCTGTCTGGGTATTATTATGACTGCTAAAATTTTGTAATGTTTGGCTCGATACTATTTCAAATGATATTTGCAATTTATATTAGACAATATCCCATGGCATGTAAACATTTATAACTATAATTTTATTTTTCCAGCTTGGAGATACAACTGGCAAATAAAAATGTAACTTAATGTGAATGATATGATGTTTTGATGAAGGGGTGCATTCTGAAATGGTCGCCACGACCTAGCCGATTAACATGTTATCACCTTACACAGTTATCAGTTTTGGGTTTTGTAGTGAGAACACTTCAGGTCTACTTTCTTAGCAAATTTCAAGAATACAGTAGAGTGTAAATTAACTATTGCCTTCATGCAATACACTAGATCCCAGAACTTATTCATTCTACATAACTGAAACTTTGTACCCTTTAACCAACCATCTCCTCACATCCCTGATGTCCCAGCTTCCCACAACCACCATTCTACCTCTAGTGATTTTATGAATTCAACTTTTTTAGGTTCCACATATAAATGAGATCGTGCTATAAGTGAAAGCCCTAAGCACTTAATGTTGTAGTTCTTACAGAAGTTGTGAGGTTGATCTATGCTGAAGGAAAAGAACTATCAGCTCCATTTTTCTAATGAAATTATGGTCCTGAAAAAGGAAAGTCCTATTATAACTTTGGCATTTGGTATTTTCTATTTGTACAAAAGGTTTTGAGGTTACGCAATGGAATGGTCGTTGCCTGTAGACTGTGCTTTCCATTCTACCGCTAAGATGTGCATTAATATGAAAGCAGGGCTTCCTTTCATCCTTATTCTCCTTGCGCCACACTAGTCAATGCCCTTAAACAGGGTATTTTCATTTATAGTGCCTCAGCCTCTTCAACTATCATGCAGATATTAAAGTTCACAAAAAATAACTCAACTTCTTATCCACTATAATCCGAAACACAATTCTGAGGTTTTAGTATAAAAAAGATCTAAAGACCGTGGAAAGGGAATTATGCAGATAGAGAATGAAGCTTAGACAAAGTCTGTATGTAACATAAATAAACTTAACATCAAAGCTATCACTTTGCTTTGCACCTGCAAACAGATAAGTCACCAGCAGACTGCTGAGCACAGGTGTTATGTGCGCAATTCATCTGAGACCCCTAAACAGAATAAACTGCTAGATTTACTTCTCCATGAAGCTTCTAAGTGGATCTTTATGAATGAAGCTTTAGACAGAGTGAAGTTTTCTGCAGTCCTAAAAATAGGTTCACATCCAGTCCATTGTTTATACCAATGAGATACAAAAAAAGTCTGTGATTATTACTTGCTACATAAAATCGATGGATCTGTCCCCAGAAAACAGATGCAAGAATGTATTATATAATAATTTCTGTACTTATTAGCAAAAGTATAACTACTATCTGGTCCCAGGGAGACGTTATGAATTGATTTTTTTTAACAAGCTCAGCTGGCAATATCAAGCCTTGAACAGTGAAACAAATACCTGTACTTACGTCAAAGCAAGGGCTTGGAGGGGTAACTTTAAAAGGTGTGGTTTCTCAAAACCATACTCAGATTCTTAGTCAGTAGGCTTAGTTTGCGGCCCAGGAGTCTGAATTATTGACACCCCTCGATCCACAGGTGTTTCGGATATGTCTGTAGGTTTACAGACTGAACTTTTTATTAAAAGTCAAGTTTACTGAGATGTTATATGCCTAAATAAAAATCTTCATCTTTAAGAGCACAGTTTGAAGAATTTGTCAGCAACAACATTAACAATATGTAAATAGGTTCATAGCCTCAAAACTTTTCCTCCTGCCTCTTTGCACCAATCTCTCTTGCTTTCCCAAAACACCGGACAAGCACTCATTTGTTGTCTGTCTCCACAGTGCTGTCTTTACCAGAAAGTCACATAAAGAGAGTCACAGTATATCATTCATTCACTAGTGTTAAGCTATTAGGAATCATCCATATTGCTGCATGTATCAGTAGTTTCTTTATTCCTTTTGGTTGCAGAGTAATATTTCATATTATGGGTAGACCACAATTTCTCAATTCATTCACAAGCATGTGCACCTTTGAGGTCTTTTCACAATTATAGTTGGAGCTGCTATGAATACTGGCAAGGAGGTCTTTGCTTAGACTCGTGTTTTCACTTCCTTTGAAATCACCGGGTCCTACAATGGTCATACAGTGTGTTTAATGTTACAAAAAAGTGCCAGGTTGCTGTCCAAAGTGGCTGTGCCATTTTGCATTCCCACCAGCAACATATGATAAATCAATTTGCACTACACACTTGCCAGAAAATGTTATTATTGGCCATTTTGATTTTAGCCACTGCAGCGAATAGACAAGAATATCTCATTTTGTCAAATGATTTTTCTGTATCTATTAAGATCATCTTTTATTTATTTATTATTTATTTTTGCTTTTAGTCAGTTTATATGGTTAGTTACATTGGTTACTTTTAAAAATATTAAACCAAACTTGAATTTTTGGGAACAGTGTGTTTGTAATCAATTATCCTTTTATTTTCCTTGATTTTATTTGCTAATATTTTGTTAATATTGTTCAATCCCAGGTTATGTAGGATATTATTGTGCAGTCACCTTCTTCTACTGTCTTTAGTTTTGTAACCAAAGTAATGCTGGCCTCATAGAATGGACTGTGACATGTTCCTTTTTTCTATTTTCTGTAAAGTTTATGCATAATTGGCATTATTTATTTCTTGAATATTTAATAAAATGAAACATTAAAATATCAGAGTGTGTTTTCTCTGTGGGATTTTAGCCAGAAATTCAACTTATTTAATAGGTACAGGGCTTACCTACTTATCTAGTTCTCCTTGTGTGAGTTTTTATTATTTTCTATTTTTATCTAAGTTGTTGAATATATTGATATAAAGATATTCATAATAGTCACCTATTATGAGCATCTAAAGTTCATGCTGTATTCTGATATCCTAAGTTTTTATGTAAGGACCTTTTTTTTCTCGCCTGAAATCCCTCCTAGCAAATCACATTATATTTAATCATCATATCTCCTTAGCTTTTAGCTATGATAATTTCTTAGACTTGCCTTGTTTTTGAGGACCTTGCTAGGTTTGAAGAATAGTGCTCAGGTATTTTGCATGATTTCCTCAATTGGGATTTGTCTGATGATTCTCCTCATTATCAGACTGGGGTTATCAGTTTGGGGGAGGAAGTTCACTGAGATTAACTGATATTTCATCATGATGTAATCATGCAAAGGCATACTGTCAACCTCACTGATCACTGTTGATGTTGACCTTGATCCCCTAGCTAAGGTGGTGTTTGTCAAGTTCCTCTGTACAGTTAATCTCTATCCCAACCCCACACCCTACTGTCTTCTTTGGAAGGAAGTTACTATGTGCAGTCCACATATAAGGAGTGGAATGTACCTTATGTCTCCCTGAGGGATTTACATAATATTTACATAAATTATTTAGAACTTGTTCCAGATTGAGTAGTGTACCCTCCAAACTCATGTCTTTCTCAGAACCTCAGAATATGGCCTGGTCAAAAATAAGGAAACTCCAAATATAGTTCATTAAGATGAGGTCATAGTAGAGTCCGAACTTAATCCAATATTACTGATATCTTTACAAGAAGAAAAGGGGCACAGAGACAAGGTCATAGAGGAAAGAAGGACAATCGCTGATGGAGGCAGAGGTTGGAGGGATGCGTTTACAAGAAAGGAACGCCCAGGATTGCTGGCAACCACTAGAAAGTAAGAAGAGACAAGGACAACTCCTCTCCTACAGTCTTGATAGAGACGTGCTCCACTGACAACTTACTTTCAGATCTCTCACCTCGATAACTGTGAGAGCATACATCTGTGTTGTTTTAAGCCACCCAGTTCACGGTGCTTTGTTACAGCAGCCCTAGAAAGTTAATTCTAAGTTCTTAAGCCTGGGAAATTGGTCTCTTCCCCCATATGTATGTAATTATTCAACCGTCCATTTTTAAATGAGCCCCCAAATAGTACAGGGGCCACTAGGTTTTCTAGGGACTGAAGGTGAGAAATTTGATGGTAAAAAAAAATTTCTTCCTTTCGTCTGGTGGCAGATAGTTTTTGTTTACACAGAAGAGTTCAATAGTTTGCAAATATGCTTCAAAAGTTGATCATTATTTATACACCTGGACCACTGAAGAAAACTGTCGGGTCTTCTCTGAACTCACACTTTCTCAAGTGCATCTGGTGGAAGCCAGTGGGAAAGAGGTGACAGGTGGTCAAAGGCCCTACTGTATCTGTAGCCAGAGGGCATTCTAAAACCTTACATTAGCCCATATGTGGCCTTTAATCTTTTGGGTTTTGTTTTGTTTTGTTTTGTTTTGTTGTTTTAGTTTTCTTCCTCACCCATATGGCTGCCATGCACACTCTTCCAAAGAGAAAACATGTCTGTGTGTCCTATCTCTCCTAGAAAGGACTCGTCAGTCTTTGGCTTATGATTTTGTAGATTACCTGGATTTTTCTCATTGATAGGATCTGGTTGATATTTTCTTGTGTCTTTTAACTTCGTAAAAGGACGTGGAATCTCATGCAGACAGAACTCTAACAAGTACTTTTCTTGAAGGGCTTGAAGGGATTGAACGTGTTGAGTCATGATGTTGCAGTTCTGTCCCTGGTTTATTTATGAAAACTTAAGTTGCTTTCCTAACTTCGGATGTCTTGTTCTCTATCTTAGAAGGACAGTGGGGCAACTGAGGAGCCAATATATACACTCATATAATTTACAATATTAAATTATCTGTTCCAGAAATAGAGTGGAATCTTCTGAATTGTCCTGTTAGACCAGTCCTGGGACCGGAGGGATCAAGACTTCACATAAAAGGAAATTGAGGAAAAAAGCCGAAAATTACATTGGAAACATCTATATTCCTCCAGTAAAAGAGGAGCAATAAGAATCATATATCTGTGCGGGGCGTCTGGGTGTCTTGGTCGGTTGAGCGTCCGACTTTCGCTTAGGTCATGATCTCGCGGTTCGTGGGTTCGAGCCCCGCGTCGGGTTCTGTGCTGACTGCCAGCTCAGAGCCTGGAGCCTGTTTCAGTCTGTGACTCCCTCTCTCTCTGACCCTCCCCTGCTCACGCTGTCTCTCTCTCTCCTAGAAATAAATAAAACATTTAAAAAAAAAAGAATCATATATCTGTGTATATGTTAAATTATAAGTAAGTCCAAACTATATGTAGATTAAAGAAGATTTTGATAAGGAAGGGCTTTCTAATATATTCCTCTTTTTTTCCTAATCTATCTTTACTATGGATATTTACTATAATATTTGCAGTCTCTTTATTCTCCATAGGGACTTTCAAATAACTTACACAAAAATATTAATTTTAAGAAGAAAGCAACACGCAAATGCTTATGGAAATTTAAAGAAAACTTTCCTAAAGCTAAAAAAAAAAGTGAAGATGCCTATCATTTATGAACAAAGTACCCTCTGGGCCCTACGGCTGGCCGGGAATGAAATATTTCACACAACGAGCAAACAGAATGCCCCTAAGAACTATAGGACTTTCATATTCTTGTGCACATGGACTCAGAGGTATTGAAAGTATTTAGTACATGAAAAAAAATAAATGCATATCCAGTTTTTTTACTCTCTCAACAGACTGATGAAACAAAAACTTAGTTGAGCTCAAAGTAATGAAATGAAGTTGAACCAAGAAGAATTTAAGCTCCACATTAAGGGGGAAAGATAGTAGACAGATTTATTAAAGTATGCAATAGTCTCCCTAGGAGGGTATTAAAGGCTTGACTCAATTGTTTAAAAAGGGCCTGGGGACACACACACACATACAGATGACATTAAGAGACATGCAAGAAGGATTTATGTGCATTGACTGGCAAACCAGCTAAATGTTTACTTAGCTCCGATACTGTTCAAGGGCCACGTTCATAAAAAAAAGTTTCATAGTAAGTATATTTACAAAACAAGTGAGAGAATTAGAGACTTAAAACTATGAAAGATGTGAAGAAAATTTGAATTCATTTATATATAGGATTTGAAAGGGAACATGCTTTTTATACTAGAGCATAAAAGCCATACATCAAAATGGAAAAGTATGGTTCACCAATTTAAATTTTAATTACTGATGTAATTAATGGCTTATATCTTAATGGCTGATATCTACAACAAGAAGAAGTAATCAGATACTGAATATTTTCTAAATATTAGTTTGTTGATACTGCCTCACAAGTAAATGAAGTACACGGTTCAACTGTCCACATTACATGAAGTAGAAAGCCTTTGTTAGGTATATTGGCATGTCCATGTTCACACAGCCATTAAGTATTTATGCAGTGTAACAATATCAAAACCTAGGCATAGGTATCCTAAATCAGCACTTTTTTGGAATTTAATATACATTTAGATGAACCAGAGTCTTGTTAAAACACGAATTATGATTCAGTATGTCGGGGTTGGGGCTCAGGAGTCTGTATTCCTAATAAGATACCAAGTGATACTAACACTGCCTGCCCAATAACCACACTATCACTAACAAGGCTACAGAGTATGACTCTTTACTATGGAAGGATACTCCTAACATGTGAATATCAAGAGAATCAATCATAGGCAAAATGCAAGTAATTATGGAGTGACTAGATTCTAACGTATGTTTATGTATGAGGTGTGGAGAGGCTGGGATCAAGAACTCCATTTAGGATAATAGAAGTTTAAATGGATAAAATGATTTTGGACACACTACGGCACAGGCTTCCAAAATTGTAAATGCAAAAATGCAAAACTCTTTTTTATCCAATTGTTTGTCTATACATTTATTATAGAAATAGTTTCTCACATGAGCTTAAACATATTTATAAAGTGTTCATTGAAGTATTACTTGTAATAGCCCCCAAAGTGGAATTCTCCAAAGTATTTAACAGTTGGAGATAGGTTAATTAAAATCAAATAAACCTAGCCAATGAAAAAATGGGCAGCATTCAAACAGAAGGCATATATCAAAATTACCTTCTTGGAAAAGAACTCCATTTGTTTTGTAAGCTTAATGCAGGTAGGGACTGTCTGTTTGATTCATGTCTGCAACATCCATACAGGTGAAGCATGCCTTTTACACAGCAGGTACTCACAACCCAATAATTTTTTTTTTATTTGTTTTCTGAATGAAAGGATGACTTCCAGGATATTCTATGGAATGAAAAAATGTATAATAATATTTACAGGGCTTTTGGGGGGAGAATATTATACATTTTGAGTAGAGTTAAAAAAGTACTTTTATTTTATACTTTACTCTGATTAAGCTATTTAATACCATCTTTGCTATTATTTGGAAAATAAAATTAATTAAAATATACAAAAAGGAGAATTAACAATATCAAGAAGTTAGTATGTTAGTCCTCAGATTACAATGTCTTCCTTTATTGTGGTTAAAAGCAAGTAACATAAAAGTTACCATCTTACCTATTTTTAATGTACAGTTCTATAGTGTTAAATATTTTCACACCATTATGAAAGAGATCTCCAGATTTTTTTAATCCTGCAAATGGGAAACTCTATGCTCACTAAGCAACAACCATAGTCTTAAAGGAAGAGCTGTAAGCCACTGTGTTAAGTCAAAGATAAATTTCCTTCCAGACTTCTTCCACATATTTTATCATACGTTTAAGTTGGCGCAGCCAAAATTAGCCTCAAGGCTTCCCTTTTTTCATTTTTAAGGCGTCTACTTTGTTTAGTTCTGTTCTGCAAAATATGGGTATAACCAAAGTGAACTAAATGTTGTAAAACTGATTTATACAGCTATCTAGTTCTGCATATCAATTTTATGATATGAAGTATCCCACAGAAATTGTGAGACAATTTGGGATTAAGAAGGGAGATACAACCAAAAGAAATGGTTTATTATATATTCTAAAGCTGTTTGAGTATGCACAATGTAATGGCTATATTTATCCTTCACTCTGCCAAAATTAGTTGTAAATAAAATAGAATCCGCTCAAAATCTGGCAGAGGCTAAATTATGAGTCCAAATCCTAGAGCTTTTTGCTGCAATTTATACAATTTACAACAACTATGTCTTTTTTTTTAATTTTAGAACATGTAAACATGCCTATTCCTTGAGATTAAGCCAGATAATTCTTTTGTTCTTTAGACTTTTGACTGTTGACCACGATATATGGATTTTGAAATGTTTCAAAATCCTTGGGACCAGAAACTTCATCCTGAAGTCCTGTTTGATGTCATTAAACATTTGAATCCTGCAATGCTATATTCTCTTGGGATGAGTTCACCACCTAAGGATTTGACAAAAGTCATTCCAAGCTAAACATTAACATGATATGGCCAGTATTCAGATATAACTAGAACTGCTATTCCATTCATCTTTTTTTTAAGGTTAGTTATTTATTTTGAGCGACAGGGAGGGAGGGAGGGAGAGACAGACAGGAAGACACTTAAGCAGGCTCTGCACCATAAGCTCAAAGTTCGACACGGGGCTCGAACACACACACTGTGAGATCATGACCTGAGCTAAAATCAAGAGTCAGATACTTAACTGACTGAGCTACCCAGTCACCCCTGTTCCATTCATCTTATTTCAATCTTTCAAATCCTTTTTTATGCACCGAAATCTTACTCCAATAGTGTTGCATTTTTCACAGAGAATATGTTTTCAAAGGAAAACTATACACCTTGAGGGTGTGGTCCTAAATGTGGGCTTGGGAGGTTAGATGTACTTACAACAAAGCTGGTTGACTCCACAGAATTCTGATTGGTTATCAGGTTCTGTTTTCAGGGTGCACATAAAGGCAGTAATTCTCCAGGTATGTTCTAGAGTCTGGAATTATCAGCATGACAAAAGAAACTTTTAGAAATGCAAATTGTCAGGCTCCTTGCAGACTGAACGAATCCAATGGGAGAAAGGTTCACCAGCTCATTTTAAAGATCCTCTTCCCTGTGCTTCAAGAGATTCTGTTGCATGATACAGGTTATGAATTACTGCTATAAACTATAGTGTAAGATATGGTAAATCACTCACCCCTCTTGCATCAGTGCAGGTAATCTTAAAGTTAAAGAGAGAGAACAAAAAATCAGCTCCAACTATAAATTTGACATTTCTTCTTGTAGCCGAAGTACAATTTTAAGTGATACCAAATTTAGTCTTTGTTCTCAAATTTCTGTACTTCAATTTGCAGCTTTGATAATAGTTCCATGGAGTTTACTATGCATTTGTATATACTCTTAAACTGAGTATTCAATGATCATGGCTCGTCAAGGTTAATTGTGACACCAGTAATTTCTATTTCAATGCTTATTGCTTGTGAGGCTGCAGGTGTGGCTGGTTTCTGACCGCCCTCCAAGCGCAGAGTGCCCTCTGTTCTCCAGCTGAGCCCAAGATGCAGACAATTACGGGTGCAGGAAGGGGTCATTGTGCAAAGCTAATTACAGGTAGCTTCCTGAGGCTATGATTCTTGCCACAAAGTGACTACTTCTGAATACTATGGCGTGATTGATACTTTTTTTTTTCTTCCTCCTGTTACCTTGTTCCTGGTCTTGCCTCTATATAAACCCAATACAGCTGATTGGCATTTGACATGGGCAATCTGGAAGGCTCAGAAGAAATGTAACATTTGAGCTAAAATATCCATGAAATTGCTATAAAGGCTAATTTGAGGGTGGGCGGTTTTAGGCAAATGTTGAGAATGGGAAAACAATTTTTTGCTTTAGTACAACTTTAATAGGACTTGTGTCGTGAAACTAAACTAGGATTTGAGAAGATTACATCAAAAAATATTTGCTTGCTGACATCAGATACCAGCAGTCTGAGTACCATTTAAGACTTAAGTAGAGATGGTGTTTGCTTAGTAAATGGGTATATGCAATTTTGTGGTATCTGGATGGGATTTTTTTTGCATGCACATTTATGCACTCATAAAATTCATATGCACTCATAACATTCATAGCTTTTTTATTTTTCATTGTACACATGCAAATTTTCTTTGGGCCTCTCACTGGCACTCCCAGTGGCAATCATGTGCCCACATGCTGCCATTATTCTCACAGTGGAATTTGGAGTATTATGAATTTGGGAGATAGCCAGATGGGATTAGATTTGTACAATTTTTAAGGAGATGTACACCTAGCAAAGAGAAGTCCCTTAACGCAATACTAAACTGACATTTTTTTTTTCATATTACAACACGGGAATTTCATTGAAACATAGGATCAAGAATTGGAGTAAGTTGAATTCAAAGACATACTAAGGCTTGCGACTCCAAGTGTGGTCTGGAGACCGATAGCATCAGTGTCACTTGCACACTTGTCAGGAACACATAATCTGAGGAACCACCACAGAACAAGATTCCAAATGATTGGACTGTTTATCAGAATTTCAGGTGCACAATACTGGGAAAAGATAAACAACGTTTAATTTATCCAGAATATTGTTATTTACCACCAAATGTGACCTTGCACTTTGATTTACTGGGGTTTTTAGCAGCCACTTTTGGGGATTAAAGTTCACAAAAATTATCATACTGTCAGTAATCACAGACATAAGTATATTTTATAAATGTATAACCTGTTCTTTGGGGTTTTTTATGCATATTGTTCTAGGACCCCTTTAATAGCTATTTAATACTGAACAAGTTAATTTTCTCCTGTTTAATTTTCTCATCTATAAAATGGGGATAACAATAATACTTTCATTATAAGGCAGTAGTGAGGATTACATGAATTATACATGAAAAATATTTGGAAGAGTGTCAGACACATAGTAAGCACTCAACATTTACCCTTAATATTGTTTTTTTATGTTAGCCACAGATGTTAGGGCACCGGTTACATGAAGTTTTTGATCATAGGTCTGTCATAGCTCAGCGAAGTTCAGCCAGGGCAGCTGAAGGTATAGCAGTGGTGCCCATTGTCAGTCCTATGTTATAGTCCCCTTCATCAAAGAGGTATAGCAAACCCTCAGAAAGATGGCTGATGGCATTAAAGATAAGACATGAAAGAAACAGAACTTTCTCAAGGACGTACTTTTTTAGTCAGACGGGGATTTACAGAAAGCATGGTGTACTTGAAAGAGAAATCTGGCCGGAGCAGATAAACTTCACTTGGTATTCTGGCCACTCCAGGTATTGACACATCTCTTGATTTTTAAAATAGTGTGTTTTTACTTAGTATCAGTTTTTCCAGAAGATTTACTTAGGATCAAACTTCTAGAAATAAAATATGATTATTTTAGAATAGATGTATCCCTTGTTTAAATGTAATAACAAAAAATGTACAGGCTGGGGCTTCTTTGAAAAAGCAATTTCAGATACTGTCTCACAGAGAATTATAATGAATCAGTGTAACGTTGCTTTCTTCTTAAAAAAGAAAAAAATAAAGATAAGAAAATACAACTAAAAACGACCCTTTGAAAATGAAGACTCTTTTTATATTTGGCATCTGGAAAGTGAAAATAGTTTATAACAGCATTTATAGAATACCCAAGACTGTCTACAAATGCAAAGTGAATAATGATGATCGTCGCATTAGAAACAAACACTATTTTGCATGGGCTTTTGTGAAGTGCAAATGACTACATGCAGTGCTTCTGATCCCAATAGCAAACTACAGGATAGGTATTGTTATTATTATCAGATGGTATCATTTCTCTTTTAGAGATATTGAATATAATGTCCAGAGAAGTTATATAACTTGCCCCAGATCTCTGACAAGGTAGTGCCAAAAGATAACCAGATGGGACACTCCATTAGCCCACATCAACATCTTGTCTTAAGCCAGGCCAGAGAAGCTCATCCTCTAAGAATACCACTTGTGCTTTTCCCCAAACCAAATTGCTACACTAAGTTTTATATTGATGTGCAGAGTCCCCACTGTATTGGTACTAGAGGAAGGAAACATTTAACCCAGGTGCATAGGTTTGATTCTGAAATCCTTATTTTAAAAATGTATTGTTTTCCAATTGGCCAATATTGACAATGACCACTGTAGACATTCTCATTTGCTGCACAACTATTACTATAGAAGAAACACAATTTCTATTTCTTTAGCATCACCTAAACCACAGGGCAAGAAAGTGTTTAGCATTGATTGTTCCTACACATCAGACATGAGATGATGCTCTTCCATGTTTCTTCTGAAAACTCTGGCTCATTACTGTATAAATAGTTGGTATTGGATATAGATTTGTTAATGATTTTTAAAAAAATTAACCTTTATGTATTTGTGAGAGACAGAGCATGAGCAGAGGAGGTCAGAGAGAGAGGGAGACACAGAATCCAAAGCAGGCTCCAGGCTCCAAGCCGTCAGCCCAGAGTCCAACACGGGGCTCCAACTCATGAACCACAAGATCATGACCTGAGCTGCAATCAGATGCTTAACTGACTGAGCCACCCAGACGCCCCAGGTTTGCTAATGATTTAAAGACAAGACGGTGAAGTTTCTCACATTAGAGGTATGTAAAATTGCTTAGAGGGGATCTCTCTTTCCCAAAATAAAATAAATAGAAGCCACTGGAGGGAGGATTTATATTTGATTTGAATCTTATCACAATCATTTTTGTTCTCCCCGGGGAAAAATAAAGGGAACATTAAGCCCATTATGCTTGAATAAACTTTTGAATTTGCAAGACATGAGCAACCAAATTTCAATTTACATCAGAATGATTAAATAAAATGGTTTCTAAATCCTTGTAAGACAAGGTTCAGGACAGCCATTTCTCTAAATCTATAGTTTTTATACAAATCATTTTCTAACTGCTCTCTATATTTATAACTCTGACTTTTCTCATGAACTTCTTTTCTTTAAATATTTTATTTTTGCAGCCGGTTTCATTTTTTTGAAAGCTCAAAACCCACATTTGGCGAAGAGGTTCCCAATTCACCTGAATTCAAGAGAAAAAGAGATGTGTTACCAAACAGCATAATATCCACAGCATGGAGTGAATGCTTATTGAAGGTAGGAGATACTTATAGGAGGAAATAGAAAGAAGAGATATAGCTAACATTTATAGAAACTACTTATGAAACCCCAGGAAGTGTCTTTAGAACAATAATACCTTGGGAGTGACATTCCTGAGCCCATTTCCTAGGAAGCCTCGCTGTGCGTGTCCAGAGGAGCTGGCTCAGTGTTTTGCATGGGGGGACAGAGTTCTGCCAGATGGGCACACACAGTGTGGGATACACAGCAGTGCCATGTCTGTGCTAGCTCCGTCTGTGCAGCATATGGGACGAGGTTGCGCCTTTGATGAGAAACAAGCCTGTAAGATGAATACGACTCATCCTTGCAGATACGCTGGAACGAAAGAAATATAAGAAATACAACCAGAAAGTTCGATAGATTTGGCCACATATAAAGTTAAAATGTCTACGCATTAAAACACATGAAAAGGGGCATTTCAATAGAAAAATATAGTAAGAAATATGAGGTGACAACACTCAAGACATAAAAGACAGCCAATAAGCCTATGAAATGTACTGAACTTGAAATGTATTGAACTCCACTTGCAATCAAACCAAAAAAGGAACGTAATTAAAATAACAATGAGTCCCCATTAGAAAAGACCAAAAGAAGAGGAAACAAATGCTAGAAACAAGCAGGAAACTGGCTCTTTTTATACACTGTTATTGAGAATGGAGAAAAGACGTGATAAGTACACTTGAAAGAGAAACTATCTTATCTGTCTGCCTGTCTATCTTAAGCTTAGAGTCTGTGATTTGATACAGTAATATCATCTACTGAAATTTGTCAAAAAGACCATTACAAATATGTAAAATATATGGGAATTTCATTATAGTGTTTTTTTGGTAAACATTAAAAATGGAAATGGAGACAACCTAAGTGTTAAGAGTTTATATATGTGGTATATTTCATGGCAACTTTTCCTGACATGATTCATGAAAGTAGTGAAAAACATAATTGTAAAGAATGTGTAAGGATATGGTGGTTATAATTATTATTAATTTAATAAATTTACAGCACAATATGTACCGCATAAGGTTAATTATGTGATTATAACATGAAAATTCAGAATAAAAAATTTTAAAAAATGATTGTGTCTGGATTATAAAATTATGGCTTAATATTTTTCTTAACTTTTATCAAATTCATAAAGGTAAATGTGTCTAATGTACTGAAAGTTATATAATAATGTGCAAAAAGTTCCTAAACTGAATCTTTTTAGCTTCTAAACTTACTTGCAGGAGATGATAAATTAATAATAGGGGTTTTTTTGTTTGTTTTCAGGTCTGGGGGATACATCCAATATACATCCAAAAGTAGATAATATTCTTACATCACTACTTATCTCTCTGAGTGATGATGATTCAGCTCATTTATGTCACCGCTCATCCACTCATTTCTTTTCCTACCAATATAATCATATCCTGCAGTTTAATTTTTCAGTTGGTTAAAATATTAAAGTAAATAAAAAGTTTTAAGCCACATTTCTCATTAACTAGAAATTACCTCTTCTCACTTTATTAGAAAAGGTCAGAACTGCCTTATTCCTTCATTTACTTCTCTTGTTCTCTACCATTCTATTTCTGACACTTATAATATTTTTTTGTATCTGTGACACAAGAGCTACTCTTGTAACCACATTGTGTTGAGATTGACTCTCATATTTGAAAACAATTGGCAAGTATTATGCTTGATTATGACTATGTCATATTTGTCACATCAAAGCCAGGTGGTGTGATTCTTCTTTGTCTATTCTGTCATGGTCACTGGGCCATCAAAATAGAATGTTCCTGGAGCGCCTGGGTGGCTTAGTCGGTTAAGCATCCGGCTTTTGCTTAGGTCATGATCTCGCGGTTCGTGGGTTCGAGCCCCGCGTCGGGCTCTGTGCTGACTGCCAGCTCAGAGCCTGGAGCCTGTTTCAGTCTGTGACTCCCTCTCTCTCTGACCCTCCCCTGCTCACACTGTCTCTCTCTCTCTCCTAGAAATAAATAAAACATTAAAAAATTAAAAAAAAAATAGAATGTTCCTCAGAACAAATGAATTTTCTTACATGCCATGGTAGCCATGAGAATGAGCCTTGTAATATGTGTAATATTGTGTGTGTGTATCAGTGAAATTATATGTTCTTTTTCTTTTTCTGACTGACTTATCTTGCTTATACACACACACACACACACACACACACACACACACACTGGAATACTACTGGGTGATGAAAAAGAATGAAATCTTGCCATTTGCAGCAACACGGATGGAACTGGAAGGTATCATGCTAAGTGAAATAAGTCAGTCAGAGAAAGACAGATATAGTATGATTCACTCATATGTGGAATATGAAAAACTTGACGGAAGCACATAGGGGAAGGGAAGGAAAAATAAGATAAAAACAGAGAGGAAGGCAAACCATAAGAGACTCTTAAATACAAAGAACAAACTGAAGGTTGATGCGAGTAGAGGGGCAGGGGGTTGATTAAATGGATAATAGGCATTAAAGAGGGCACTCTTTAAGATGAGCGCTAGGTGTCATACCTAAGAGATGAATCACTGGATTCTACTCCTGAAGCCAAAACTACACTGTATGGTAACTAACTTGAGAATAAAATTAAAAAAACAAAAACAAACAAACAAACAAAAAGAATGAGCCTTGTAAACCTTCAACTACAGAAAGCAGAGTAACCAAGGATGCTGGCCGCTGTGCTCTGAAATCAGTGAGGGCACTGTCCTGATCCTGAAGCCAGATTTGCCCAGGACCTCCTGTCCAATGACTGCACAAGGGAGGCTCACAGAGGCGGGCCGAGTCCCAGATCACGTGGGACTCTTCTCTGAGCTGCCACTGGCTCAAGAACGACCTGAAGGGCTACTGTATTTCCCTTGGTACCTTCCTTCCCTGTCTTCCTCTTTAAAACTCAGACTTGCTTAGCCCTCTGAAAGCCCTTTCAGCTGCCCGGCTCCATGCCCACTTTCTCACACGATCACCACCCTAATAAAATCTGTGTAAGTAGAAGCCTACTATGCTCTCTGCTTCTCTGGTCCACTAACAGATGCCAGAACTTCCTCAAAATGATCAGATATTCTAATTTGCTTTATATTTTAATCCTCAGCTTTGTATGTTTTCTTAGCAATGTTATTATATTATTTATCAATGATGTCAGTCATTATTTTGTGTATTTTCCATTATTAATTACAATATTAATATAATATATTAATAATGAATTAAACATTTCCCTTTTAATCTATGTTTTATTACAAAACATTTTTTCAAAATCTCAATTATAGTGTCAATCCTGATGCATATCATTTCATTTTTATTTTTAATTAAAAAAATGTTTATTTATTTTTGAGAGAGACAGAGAGAGATAGAACATGAACAAAGGAGGGGCAGAGAGAGAGGGAGACACAGAATTGGAAGCAGGCTCCAGGCTCTCAGCTGTCAGCACAGAGCCCCATGTGGGGCTTGAACTCAGGAACCATGAGATCATGACCTGAGCCAAAGTGGACGTTTAACCGGCCAAGCCACGCAGATGCCCCTGATACATATCATGTCTTCATGCCCATGACCCCCTTCCCAGAGAACTCTGTCTTCTTGCTTTGACTCTTAATCTAGAATTTTCTTTTTCTGATCTCCAGGTTTGAAATCACTATTGACTGAATCTCAGAATCTTTTCTTCCTCATTTTTTCTGAGGCACATATGTAACTAATTTCCTAAGAAAGGATGTGCTAGAATTAAATTTCCAAGTTTTCGAATTTTGTAATGGCTTTGTTCAGACTCAGATATTATTGACAACCTGTCAGGATCTTCAATTCTAGGTGGAAAATACTTAGCCCTCAGAATAGAAGGCCTTGTTCTACAGTCTTCGAATATACAATTTTGCTAATAAGAATTCTGACAAGTTTGTTTTCTTTACTTTTTGTTCAGTTTGTTTTCTTTTGATCATTGATAATCTTTTTCTTCTCTCTGAATTCTCTATAATCTTTCCTATATTATTTACGTGTTCAATTTTACAGCACTATATAAGGTCTATGTATTGTGCATATGTGTGCAATTGGTAAAAATACTTTTAAGATTCCATGTTTCTCTTTAGCTTTTAGTAATTCTTATCTTTCATAGTTGCCTGTCTTCCATTTTCTTTGTTGTCCTTTTCTCAAATACCATCAGTTTGAGATTCAGTTGCCTGGGTTTCTCTTCTATGTCTTATTCTACCTCCATTCTCTGGGTTTTTTTATTTGGTCAATACAGAAAGTGTATCCATAGCTTCTCTGACATTTCTTATGAACCTCATGCCACTGGTAAGGAAACAGATATTTCAGATAATGATATCACCGTTTTTTTCCTGTTAAGATAATTTATTCACAGTTCATCTTCCCACCAGGGCTGATTTAAATAGTTCTTTTCATATAGATGAGTGTCTCTTAGACTGTATTCTCCTTTCTCTTCCCTAAAATGACAGCTGTGTGTAAGGGGTCTCACTGTGTCCTTGGAGTTGTTAAGAGAATCTCAGGTTCATGAACTTCTGGGCTGTTTTCTGTTGTAGGGGCTGCTGTGGTGTGACTACCAGATGAGTAACAAGACATGTTACGAGTAACATGTATTTGGACGTGCTGTGATTGGCATTTTGTGGGACATGCCTACACCTGCAGTGAGCATCTGTGGTTCTTGTTCTTTGCTTTGCATCTGAAAGTCATCATACTTTAGGCTTCTTTTTTCTAACCCTCAGCCTCTAAATTTTTACTCCTATGCTCATCCCTTTCTTTTTATTTTGTGAAATAAGCAATTATTTCCCAACTGCCTGTTCCCTGCATATAGGTTGGGGGGTGGAGGTACATAATTATCACTGTGTCTTCACTAAAGACGTCATGGGACATTCTCATTCTTCACTTGCATTATCCCTCTGACACCTCAGTGGGCAGGGCCCTCATGTGGATGGAGCTAAGGTTCTTCAGTGAACCCATGACTTTCTCCATGCTAGGTCAATGGGAACAAGACACTTGCTTTATATGTTCAGTCTTCCCAGTGTATGTGTGGTAGTATTTGAAACTTGTACTTTGGTAAGATTAGGACCTAATGGCTAAAGCATCACAACCACTATCTTCCTTCTTCCTTTAAGAATCCTCAAGGTCATAAAAGAGCAACCTATTCATTTATTTTTTTCTTCTTTCAGGCCAGTCTCATGTCAGCCAGTGGCGGGTACAATCAGCAGGGACACCAGTTCTGTGATAGAAAAGCACAGATCAGGAGCCATCTCAGGAATATTATATTTACCACTGATCTTTTAGGTGGCCATGGAGGAACATTTCTATCTTCTTCTCCTGAGTTTGGAACTTACTGGAAAATAATACAGAGAAGTCAGATAAGTGAAGAAAAATGACATCTTTATGCCTGACAAAGCTATGTGGTGAGTGTGGCTTCAAGAATATGGCCAATTGACTATGCATTGACGGTACAGAGTCTGCTGGGGGTTATCTCTCTCTCCGTCTCTTTTTACTCCTCCACCATGCACACATGCTCTCTTTCTCAAAATAAATAAATAAACGTTTAAAAAAATGGTATGCTTAAATAAAAGTTGGTTTTAAAAAATAATATAACCACTTGGATTTGAAATGCTTCACCTCAGGTTCAAACAGACTGACCCACACAATACTAACTGAATTTGTATTCAGTGCTGAATAAAGATGGCATTTCTGACCAGGGAAAGCTTATCCTCTGGAAGAGTGTAGGAAGTAGGCACCCTCCAAGCTCGGTGGCCCTACAAGAGAACTTGGAGTGCCCCCACCCCATCAAGCAAATGTGTCATTTCTCTGCCCTTAGAGGACAGGGAAGGAGCAGAGTGGAGTAGATGTGTTCTTCCTTGACCTGTGTTCCTTGGGTTCTGAGGTAGAAATTAGTTTCTCTTTCATGGGAATATGAGGAATGAGAAATAAATATTGAGGTTATTTTTTCTTCTTAGATCAAATGATGAATTCTATGATCACCTGATTGCAGCTGCTTACTTTCCTGGAGGAGAGGGCTGACCGATGATGCTAGTGCTGTTTCCAGCTTCATGATGTCCCTCTCCTAATGCCAGCCTGGCTTCAGTGATGGTCCTCCTGGATTCATTGGCAGGAAGTTAGTTTCTTCCCCAGAGGGTTTTGAAGACCGTTAGAACCTTAGGGTTTCAGCCCAGAGGAATAAGCATCACGTGGAGGCTTGTTAGAAATGCAGAGTTTCAGACCCAGCCCTGTTCTACTAATTCCGTAGTTTAACAAGATTCCTAAGTAATTCTTTTATTATTATTATTATTATTTTAATGTTTTATTTATTTCTGAGAGAGAGAGAGAGAGTAAGCAAGGGAGGGTCAGAGAGAGAGAGAGAGATACAGAATCTGAAACAGACTCCAGGCTCTGAGCTAGCTGTCAGCACAGGGCCCTACACAGGGCTTGAACCCACCAACCCTGAGATCATGACCTGAGCCGAAATCGGACGCTTAACCGACTGAGCCACCCAGGCACCCCAATCCTTAGGTAATTCTTATGTACATTGAAGTTGAAGAAGAACAAGTGTAGGACAAATCATTAATTAAAGTATCTCAGAGGCTTTGCTAAACCCTAAACTGAGTATTTCCTCCCAGTTTTCCAGCACAAAGTACGCATGACTGCAATCTTTAATTTCCTCACCTGAGATAATGAGATGAAATTAAATGGTAGTAGATGAAATAATAGATGAGATTACATAGGAGCTAACGGAAGAGGCTGATGGCAAGTGGCTCACACATTCGCTGTGTTTATGCAGTTCAGAAGAAAATGTTCCAATCCCAGACAGAATCCCCTCACCCAAATAATGAATATAACACTTGAAAATACATCAACGTTCATAGTTATTGTTAAAGTAAAGAACTAAATTCTCAACACTAAGCTCTTTGACTCTGTGAGCCACCGTGGCTCTGCGACGCTTGGGCAGATACCCCACGCTGAAGGCTGGGCAGCATAGAGCTCGCTCTTGGCGTTCGCTGCCAGGACTGTCCTCCACTTACTCATACTGTCTTCTCACTCAGAAAGCGGCATTTGAGGCATATGTGCCTGTTAGCGATGTGTGGAAATTTGCACTGATGGTGGCCTGGTTCCCAGATCTTGAAATCTCTTTTTTCCTGTGTTATTGGGCATAATGCAAAAGGGAAAAAAAAAAAAACACAAAAAACAAAACAAAACAAAACAAAAAAAACCCACCTCCTTGTGACCCATGTCTCCACACAACACTGTGAGGCCCTGGCCATCTTTCTTCTTCCACCTTTGACTATTTCCAGCCCTGATTAGCATTTCTTTCTATTCTCTTCATCTGCAGTAGGAAGCTATGCCTTCTTTAACTTTTGCTTCTTTTTACCCTTGCACTTTGAGGAGGGCTCCGCTGAGCCTTTTTAGCAGTTTAGCCTATGTTCACCTCCTTTTTTTCCCTACCGCATGTAGAGCAAGCAGTGTTGCTAAATATAAGGATTTATTTTACCCTTTCTCTGGTGGTGCTAGACATTTGCATTCCCTATCGAATTCTCTAGTTTGTTTTGCGAGGCCCCTTGGTTTGAAAGAGCAAATGAACAAATTCTGGGTCTGCAAAAATCATTGAATACTCAAATAAATATTACATATTTTCACATCCCTCCTCGGAATATTTCCACCAAGGGGACATCCTGCTATCCGACCAAGGATGAATACAATTCATTATTATCCAGCCTGGCTTGTACCTGGCTTATCCCGGCAGCTGGCGCCTCCTCCCTTTGTGGCTGTTTCCTTGGAGCTCAGGCAGTACTTCCCCACCTACAATAACTGGGTTTCCTCACCTCTCATTCAGTAATTATGTGGCTATCTACACTCATGGTACTACGAGTCATTCCCTCTCAAAATCCTTCAGAACTTCTCTAGGAAACATTTCTAATGTTTCTCTAACTACTCAGCCCTTATCTTAAAATTGTTATTCATCTTGTTTTATGGATTCCTTATTTAATTTAATTAAGAAGATACCTCACAATGTTGTCTTTCTTTGGGGGGTGAGAGGGGAAACTCTTTCTTAGATGAGGATCCCAATCAGTGAGACCTTGCTTTTTGATGCAATTGTTTGTTTACTTACTTATTTTGAGGGGATCCTAGTCACTCTTTCTGATCTACAAGAAATCAAACTGGCTCCCCTTCTTAATACATTCTTGAAAACTAAGGCTACCGAAGTGTGTCTTCTCTGCTTTGTTATCTGTATGGCTTGACTTCCAAGAGCTCATTTGTCCCCCTTCAAAGATGTGTATCCTCTCCTTTAAAATCACAGCATTTCTCCTGTGGAAATTCTTTCCTCCTCAAGCTTAATTAGTTTATATTTATTGTGTTTTTACTTTATACTACTCCTGATATCAAGAGAAAATAATATTTTTAAGTTGACCCAATCGCTCCTAGATTTACTGAGAAATAAGATTCCTAGACACGGAGTGTTCTAGATTAGGTTTTTTGAGTTGCCTTCTTTGCAACTGCAATGGCTTTATTGACATTTTTTTGGTCATTAAAGTTGATGGCATGCCCCTTATAAATTAATGGCCTCTTTGTCACATTTTGTATAATAAGATCTACTGAGCTTATATGGATGGAGTCACAATCTGGATTTCTGAAATCTAACATTTTAATCAGAATTTTGGAAACAACTCAATTCAGGTTCTGTTCTGAGTCCAAATGAGGGACAGGTCCCACTCAAGAGAAAGTATATGTTACTAAAAATTTGTATCCTCAGATATTTTTTCTTTTAATCCTTAATGTAGCTAAAAACTAGGTAAAAAAATGAACAGAATATGGAACATCTGATCTGCCACTATCTAGCTCACAAGTTGGTCACTCTCTGAACTTCTCAATGGAAATTTAGTTAGCTTTGCAGTTATAAATTCTAATCTGAGGTAATGCCTGAAAAGCACAAGAAAAGCGAGGAAAATATCCACACTTCGATGACCTCAATGCTAGCTTAATGACTTTTTGCTTGTTTTAAATAAACATAATGTAGGTCTCAAAGTCTCCTTTTGTTTGATATAATATATTTGCTATACAAAATCTCTATCAGCTTAGATAGGATTGTGTTAGGTCACAAAGGACCCTCTCATGCCTTAGGTTAGATCAGTGTCAGCAGTAAAGTATTCTATTCTCGCATAGTAAGTTCTGTAGAACCCACATTTAATAAGTCAAAGGCCCACTAAAAGCAGCACTGAACCTCTAAAAACGGTGAATCCCCTATGGATAAGCCACTCTGAAAGGCTGAATTCAAAGTGTCATAAGACCTTTATATCCTAAGGATTTTCATTAGTACTCCACCAACTTTCCATCATATTTGGTCCTCAGATACATACTTCTACATTTTCAAGACTTCACATCATATTGTAGGATACTAATTCTGAAACCAATAGAAAAGCACCACTTTCTACTTTTCTAAATAAGAGGCAGAACAGAAAAATGAAAAGTGAAATGCTAGGTTAATTATTGATAATGCTGAGTAGAGAACAGAACATTAGTTAATTTGGCAAAATATACTTGCTTGTCCTTCACCCTAGAATTAGGTAAATGTAGTCATGCTGTCCCTAGTGCCATCGGACAGTTGCACACCTCCCTGCAGGCAAGAGCCAGACTCTAAGCTTACTCCATACAGAAGAGGATGCATGTGTCTTGCAAAGCAGCCGGGTGCAGAAGGAAACCTACGAGGCACTGAGTCAACCACACTCATTTCTTTTCTTAAATGTATTAGTCAGAGGTGTTTCTCCCACACATTTGTCTCCTGGGGAGTAGAGCATAAAATCACTGTTTTTCTATGAAAGTAAGAAAAAAATGGAAAAAAAAACACCTCCACCGTATTATGCAAATGTAGGTGGAGGCAATGGTTTTTGCACTCAGTTGATTGTTCTTTTCATCAACTTTTTAGCCAGTTATTTCAGGAAGTAATTGAAAGGAGTAAATATTGTCCTCTCAAAAGCATGAAAATATTACTTTTTCTTATTGTGACAGTGCCAATCGGTTCCCATTGATTGCTGAGTTAGTTCTGCTCTTTGAGTGAAGAGGTGACAGGCCAACTAGATCGCTGAGCAAATTTGTGTTTATCTGAATGAGACAGGGGAGGCACATTTTCTTAATAAAGATGTGATTCCAGTCATAGCTCCACTACTTGATTTTGGGCAAATGGCAATCTTTTTATGCTTTTATTTCAGTTCTTCAAAATGCACACAAGAACTTCATAGGCTTATTGTTATGACTAAATGAAGAAATACATATAAATGGTATAACATACTGCCTAACATATTACTCCAGTAAAGTTGGTGCTCTGGTTGTTAATAATTACCAGCATCATTTAAAGACACAAAGTTACTTTATTTATTTATTTGTTTGTTTATTTATTTATTTTGAAAGAAAGTGCAGAAACATGAGGGGGAGGGTTAAAGAGAGAAGGGGGAGAGAGAGAGAGAGAGAGAGAGAGAGGGATCCCAACAGACTCCATTTTATCAGCACGGAGCTTGATGCAGTCTGGATCTCACAAATCATGACATCATCATCTGAGCCAAAGTTAAGGGTCGGTTACTTAAACCAACTAAGCCTTTCAGATGCCCCAAGACAAAGTCACTTAATGATTTCATGTGTGTTAATATTTTCATACATACATATATATATATATAACATGCATACTAACTGGTAATTATTGACAGTTACTTTCTCTCTCTCTCTCTCTTTTTAATCTACACAAGATATTACTTCTATTAATCACTGTCCTGCCTTCCAATGAGCATAGACCTTTCTGTTATTCCTCTTTCTAGGCACCTAACTGATAATAGTTAAAATACGTCTCACAAGATTTTGCAGTCTGTCAACATCATTACAGAAAGCTTATATTTCCATCAACATTCACTGAGCCTCCGTGGACTCAAGGACAAATGCTACTGTGACAGAATGTGTATCTCTGCATGTCTCTTTGAGAAGACAATAATAACTGTAGTTTTGAGAACAAGGCACAAGAAAAAGAGAGCACAATTCAATCATGATAAGGGTAAGTGAACTGCTTTAAAAGGATAATCAGAAGATGAAAATCTTAGTATTTCATAGTTCCCCTATGAAAATCGCAGATGTAAAACTTCCAAAAGTAATCTACCAGACTGCCAATTAGATTGAAGTTTATTTGGTAACCTTAATTTTGGTACATCTTCCTGGAGACATGAGGTAACAGATGCAGTCGGAATTTGAGGGTAGGATATAAACAGAATTCTGCAAATTTCTTCCAGTCACGAGATTATAAGACACGATGATCTTTGTCACTGCCTGAGGCCCAGATTTCCTTGACCAAATATTATTCCAGAAAACTGGGAGGCAATGGCTTCTGTGATTATTTTGAGCTTTGGTCAAGTGGTCTTGTACTTAGTAATGAGCAGTATAATATATAATATAATATATAATAATATAATATATATAATATATTAGCCTAAAAATTGAGAAGCTACATCAGAAATTTTTGTTGTGTCTAGGAAGAAGACATCCTTGAAAATAACATGCATTGCTAAATAAAAAATACAGATTTTTAAATTAACTTCAGAATACTATGGCCATCATTTTGCTCTCTATCAGTGTTTTAATCATGGGGTCTCAAGCAGGGCTCCCTTGTCTTTCACTTACTAACAAAACAAAACAAAACAAAACCAATCAAAACCCCAGCCCAAAGAACCACTTCCTTTTAGTTGCTGTTGTAGACTACAGAGTTGATTTCAACTATTCCTAAAAATACATACCATTTCATATATTTTTATGTATATTTATTTATTTTGAGAGAGAGAAAGAATGAGCAAAGGAAGGACAGAGAGAAAGAGAGAGACCAAGAAAGAATCTCAAGCAGGCTCCATACTGACAGTGCAAGGCTCGAACTAGCACTGTGCGATCATGACCTGAGGTGTGATCCAGAGGGGATGCTTAACTGACTGAGCCACACAGACTCCCTTACTATTTCATATTTTTAAGTAAAATATAAAGGTTACTTAAATTAATATGCCTCTTTATCGTCAATTTGAGAGACTTCTGGGATAGAAGAACGTACAAATCACATTGTCCTTTCCTTCCTTACTATTAAGGAGGTTGATAGGGCTGCTTGCCTTTCAGCATATCGCCAATGGTAGCTTGCAGTGGAAATTATGGTAAGCTGACCAAAGTTACACAGATGGTCCCTGACTTATAACAATAGTTCGACTTCTGGGTTTTTTTTTTCTTGTCTTTGTGATGGTGCAAATGCCATACACATTCGTAAAAAACATACTTGTAAACCTGAATTTGTATCTTCTTCTAGGCCAGCAATATGTGGTACAATCCTCTCTCATAACACCAGGCAAGGGCAGTGAGCCGCAGGTCCCAGTCAGCCATGCCATCACGAGGGTCGACAACCTGTACCACCGGCCACCATTCTGTACCCATACAACCATTCTGCTTTTTACCTTTAGTACAGTATTCAACACATTACTTGAGATTTTCATAATTTTTATATAAAACAGGCTTTGAGTTAGAGGATTTTGCCCAACCGTAGGCTAATGTAAGTGTTCTGATTCCATTTAAGGTAGGCTGGGCTAGGTTATAATGTTTGGTAGGTTATGTGTAGTCAAATCATTTTTGTCTTGTGCTTTTTTCAACTTATGATGGGTTTATCAGGATGTAACTTCACAGTAAGTCAATGAAGATCTGTACTAGTTATTTTTCAAAATCAAAATGGAAATGCAGAAAGCAAAAGTGTTGCATAATGTATAGAAAAATCTCCTCATTATATACAAGTACTCTGTCTTAAAAGGTTTGAATCCAATTATGATAATCTAGAGTTCTTACAGAATTCCATCAGAAAAGTGTAAACCTCTGTCAAAAATCCTTGAAAAGTGAGGTGTTAGGGTGGAACACTGTGAAATAATTGTATTGTGATGAAAATTCTCGTTAATAGACCCCATTCTGAGTTTGCCCTTTTGCTGAAGGAACAGACAATTTTTGCCATTATCCTACAATGTATTATGGAGTGTAAGTCACAACTTGGTGTTAGTCAAAGTTTATGGTTCCAAGACTTATCTAATTTTGTTTAAAATTAGATTTCAAATACTGAGATGCAAATGACAAAGCATGTTGATAGCATTGCCCTTTAGCTCTAGTTATTATGCTAAGGAAACAAGTCATCAAAAAAGCAATTGCTTTGAGTAGAGAGGAAAATACACCAGAAATCTAGTCTGTGACCTCTTTTTAAAATACATATTACAAAAACATCATTAAAACTATTGAAAGTATATAGAAAAGAGAATAATTCGTAGTATGCTAAGCAACCTTAACATATGACATAAACAGAATAATGCATGTTTTAATCCATGCATTTTTATTTTGTCTTCTAGTAGAGTGTTTTGATAGTATGACAAAGAGGTGCCACTATTTACTGATTTATTTCCTAAGGGTCTGTATAAATAAACAAAGCCATAATTGAGAAAGTTATCTGCAGGCCATGAATTACATGCAAGATTCTTCAACTGGTTAGGTATAGTGGGATGGAACCCAAATAAACTTATTTCTTGGTTCAATTATGTACTTGATATCAATGGAATATCTGTTATGAGAAAGTTATACATTCTCTACATTTGTAAGTCTAATTTTATGTTAATTTTAAAATTAGGTCCAATTTTAGGTCAAAGCTAATATTTAACCACAATGCCTGGGAAAGTTTTAGTTTAAGTCGTGGGGACTACAAAGGTGATTCAGGGTCCACTCCAAAGACAGGTTAGACTAATTTGAGCTGGGCCATCAGGCTCACTGGGACTAGGAAGGTCAGGATGTCCACTCTGATCCCACTGAACACCCAGAGGACCATCTAGCAGTTCTCACATTATTGCCCAGGGCAGGATATAGGCTCCTGGCTGGTCTGTAATTGTTTTGGGTGCCTAACCCTTTGCAATATTTCAAATGTGCCCCAGAGGGTATCGACAAAGTGAACTTGTTTTAGAATTGCTGTGAAATCAACAGGGATTTGGGCCTCTGAGTTAAGTTTCTGTTGGATTCTCAACATTATAGGTATATAAGAAGCTCTTTAGTCTATAACAGCAACCAGAAGAAAATGGCTCTTTTCGACGGAGGGGTGTGTGCGTGTGTGGGTTGGTGGGTGTGTGTGCGCGTGCAGAAATAAATCAAGGACAAGAGAGCCCTGCTTGAAGCCTCAGGATTAAAACATTGATATAGAGCAAAATATGATGGACAAAGTATTCTGACGTTAATCTACGCAACTCTAACATTTACAGCTCATCAGAGTATTGATTGCCACTGCCCACAGATATTCTCAGCAAGCTCTCTGTTCTTTTTATCAGCTTCCTCTAGATCAGTAAATTAAGAACTACCTTTTATCCCTGTTTAAGATCACATGCTCTCACTATCCCTCATGAGGATCCTGTTACAAGAAGACCAGGAATATCCTGATTTCCAACAATATAATCTTCAAAACAAATGAAAATATAACTTGTACAAAAATTATAATGACATATGTCTCTTTTAATAATGATTTTTGAAGCATTTTACCTGGCAAAGTAGGCATCTAAAAATGCTACAATAAGGATGTATGATAAGTAAGTTACGATAATTATGATCTTTAACCACACCAGAAAGATAAATTACTTTGAACAACTTTCATTTATTTATGGATTCTGAAAGATAGCCTTAAGATTATGTAATTCTATAGTTATATTTAGAAGAAAAAAGCATGTATCACAAGGGCAGTATTAATATAATGTAAAAAATAATCTAAAAATATGAACATCAAAGTAAATAAACATTAGTAGTATGGTTTGTACCTGGAAATAGAATTGTATCATAATTCAATGTCACAGATATAGATTACAAAGAGCTGTTTTGATGAGTCACATTTCACTTAGTGAGTGGTTTTTTTTTTTTTTTTAGTTTTCTGTGGCAAAAAGGATTAGCAGCCTTATGTGTTTTCATTATTCATGAGACACTACATATAATCATATTTGCTCTGTTGCTTTAGCACATTACTGTCTCCTTATAAATAAGAGATCAATTTTATATGCATTTGTACGTAACAGCATATCAGTTATAATGCAGGTTTAATAAAAATGATGATATTTGAAGACACAATATGGAAAGGTAATAATCTCAATCATTAAAGAAATTCTCTGTTTATTAAGAACTTATTTAAGAGATTGATGTCTTGGTTAGTAATGTGAGATCTAGATGAGAATATGTGAAATGCAATGAAACAACAGCCTAATTAACTACATAACTTGGATCAAAATATATAGACGCTTTATTCAATGAATGACATTTAATCCATATAGCAGTAGAGATTAAAGTTAATTTTGAAGTGAAGCAAAGACTTATTTATAAGATGAAAATTAATTTTTAAAAGCAACTGAAAGACAGATTTCAGTGTTTGCTAGGTAATTGTGAGTATTCTGGGGAAAAAAGACAAAAGTTTTGAGAATGCATTCTATAGGGAAGTCCTGGAAGACTTGGCTGTATTATCTTTCCTTTCCTTTCCTTTCCTTTCCTTTCCTTTCCTTTCCTTTCCTTTCCTTTCCTTTCCTTTCCTTTCCTTTCCTTTCCCTTTCCCTTTCCCTTTCCTTTCCCTTCTTCCATTATTTTTTTTTTAGAGAGAAAGTATGAGGGAAGGGCAGGAATTGGGGGGAGGTGGAGAGGGAAAGAGATAAACCCAAGCAGGCTTTGCACTGTCAGCACAGAGTCTGATGTGGGGTTCAATCCTATGAACCATGAAGTCATGACCTGAGTCGAAAACAAGAGTGAGACACTTAACCCACTGAGCCACCCAGGTGCCCCTGCATTAACTTTTCTAATAGTAAGAAGCTACAAAGCAGTATGTGCACTGAAGATTTTTAAACATAGTTTAACATTAAAAATTTTTTCAACTACCAAGGACATAATTTTTATTTATTAAGAAGATTTTTAATGTTTATTTATTTTTGAGAGACAGAGACACAGAGTGTGAGCAGGAGAGGGGCAGAGAGAGAGGGGGAAACAGAATTTGAAGCAGGCTTCAAGCTCTGAGCTGTCAACACAGAGCCTGATGCGGGGCTTGAACCCACAAACCATGCGATCATGACCTAAGCCAAAGTTAAGACACTTAACTAACTGAGCTACCCAGGCACCCCAACCAAGGACATAATTTTTAAAAGCCTGATTTTATCCTGGGAGCAGTGGTAAATTGGGGCTACAACATATACTAACAGGACTTTTCTTTCAATTTCTTGAGCACCCAGGGAAAATGTATTCATGTTATTCTTTTCAAAACCCATTTTTACATTTGTTTTCTGAAGTATCCATACAAAAACACTCAAGGTAGGACTAACTCTGCCACCATTCAAACAATGAAAATTATGCTGAGAGGAATGAAGTGCGGGATAAAAGTGAAACTTGTGTGTGGTCCAGGAATAAGAACATCCACAGATGTTAGGCTCCTCTGAGTTTAAGATTCTGTTGCTTATTTTCCATGACACTTTAGGCAAGCTGTTGAACTTCTCTTTTGGAGTTGACATGAAATTTAGATATAATATATGCAAATATGCCTTCTCAGACACTCCAAGAATGGCAACTACTGATTTACTGTAACTCCACATCCATCACTGCCTTATTGTGTGACCTTAGGAAAGCTGCCTTTTGTTCAACTTTGCAGGTGGTAAGCAACACCCACCTTTAGCCAATGTGGTGAGGATTATGTACGGTGATAGGTATGAGCATGCCCGGCACAGAAACCGTGATAACCTTTTTCTGCTCCTTCATCCTTGGCCTACTTCAGATTCATAATCAAGAATTCCGTCTTCTCTAAAGCATTGCTTCTTTTCATTTTTTTCTTTAATCACTAAGAAATGAGGCTAAAACTAAGAAATCTGAGTGGCTTAAGCAAATCTATTACAGAATAAATCACCTTCTTATTATTCTATGTTCTCTGGAAGCAATCTGTGTTAGAACAGGAAATAAAATGCTAATTAGGACCATGAGGTCAGCTTTCCCTCTGCTTTGACTTTAATCTCAATGTATACACTTGACAGGTTACATATTTTCTTGGATTAGGGGAATCTGTTTCCGAAACTGTTAAAATATATTGATTACATGGATGATCTTTAAGACTTACTCCACTTCTAAATTCTGTATTATCATCAAATCAGTCTCCACATCGGTCACTATCTATTTTCCTCTTCTCTGCTATTGTTAACTTCTCACCTGATAACACTATCCTCAGTTGTGTTAGCTTGAATGATAAAATTCTAATGTTAATGAAACTGCAATTGTGATTTTTAACCTTGCACAGATCATGAGTTTTGCTCCATTCCAGAAGCTACCCCTAATGTATCCTTTAATTAGAGAGACAATATGGATGGATCAGCAAAAAATCATTCCCAACTCTGGAAAAACAATTTAAAGCGCACACTCTACTAATATCATTATCACTTATGTAGGACTGTTGTACACTCATTGCGAATAACACACATTTCTCATTGTTGTGCCCTGTAATCTTCATAATCTGACTCCTTAGGTAGTATTCTCCATGAATATAACAACAAAATAGCCAGGGTATACTGCTATATGCACATACACATATATAATATATAAATATATGTTATATAAGAAGTATTGATTATTGAATTTGTCATAAAATGGCCTATGTGTCAGATATAATAAATTTCCTGCTTTTCCTCAATGTTTATAACTTAATGAGCAAAGATAAGTTGCTTCTTTGATCAATTTCACCACAAAAGGATAGATTTGCATTGCAAGCATGCACTGAGAACATAAATATTATTTGATGGTTATTATTAATAACATTTTCCAAGCAAGTAAATATAATAATTATTAATACTCAGACAGAAGTAGAATAATTCTATGTGATAAAAACTATAGGACTGATTCCTGGTCCCATTTTAATACAATTTGGTGAATTTGAATTTTCTGTGACTTAGTTTGAATCTTGTATTCAGAAGATCCAAAATGTAATTAATTACCTGTGTACTTCACTAAGGTTCCACTTTCAGAAAAAGATAGATAACAAGGTGACTAATGCTATTTATTCTAGGATTAATGTGGGAATTTTGCAGGCAAATCAGTGACCAAGAATGAAAACAAGGCATGGTCTATTATCACATTTAAATGATTATATTAACATTACCATTCATTGATCTGATAATTAGAAACAAGCAAAAAAAACAAAAACCCCAAAAAGCCCCAATCTTCTATATTTTAGAAACTTTGCCAAGATAACACAAAATCTCTCAATTAGGAGCTTCTATATTGTTTGTAGATAAAATCCATATCCCAATTTTTTAAATGTTTATTTAAAAACTTTTTAAGAGATTTTTTTTTTTTTTTGAGTGAGAGCACAAGCAGGAGGGGCAGAGGGAGAGAGCCAGACAGAGGATCCAAAGAGGGCTCTGAACTGACAGCAGAGAGCCTGATGTAGGGCTTAAATTCATGAACCACGAGATCATGACCTGAGCTGAAGACGGATGCTCAACGGACTGAGCCACCCAGGTGGTCGCCCAATTTTTAAATTCTTTTGAAGAGAGACTTATTGAGATTTTATTTCAGTAAATTATCACATAAAACTTTGTAAAGTAAACCTGAATAAAAGAGAAACCTAGGGTGAAAAGATAAATAGGGAAATGCTACACCATGAGAAGGAAAGGAATGTATTACATGAAGAAAGAATGAGGTCACCTGTCTACATCATGGATGCAGTGTCCTGAATGTCTGAGAGCTCACATACACTAGAGCTCTAGGAAGCCAGGCAGCTTACACCATTGTCTTGAGAGAACTCATGATGCCTTTGTTTTTACTGGAACAGACTGGAGACACCTCTTCTTCATGTGAAGTGTGGGAGACAACTAAGATCTAGATTACAAAGCAAACCTGAAACAAATATTTTTCATGTGTGTTGTCTCACTTAAACTTCATAATAAATCCATGTGTGTAGGTCTTTTTGGTTCTGTTCTTTTTTTTCTAATATGACAAAAGAGAGTCTCATCTTTATTGGATGTGCTGCTTCACAGGTAAAATTCATATACTAAGTGTTCTGCATTAAAGCCTGCGGTATCTTTTGCATTTTACTGACTTGCCTCATTTGACAAGAGTTGAGTTACCATGGAGTCAAATACGTGATGAACTCGATTAAATATTTGTATTGCATGACTAAGAGAGATATATAAGCAAAATGCCTACACTGCAATGGAGTAAAGTTCTGAAAAGATTCAGAAAGAAATCATGTTCTATGAAGAGAAAAAAAGGGATGTTAAATTTTCATTAGCAAATGAATATCGAATAAATCAATGCCAAATTTATATCTGTGCACTCTTTGCCAAAATAGTATCAAAGTATGCCACCAAAAGTAAGTTAGAGAGTAAAGGAATAATAGAATATATTTTCAATTATTTAATACAGAGTCGTTGGTATTTGTTGGAACTGTTAAAATACCCCATGTTTTTAACAGATTCTGTACTGTGTTGAATATAAACAAAACAAGAATATAGTAACATATTCAGTGTTTCCACCTAAAAATATTAATAAATTATTCTATTAGTTTTGAATAGTGCATACATAGATACATAAATTTCTAATACATTTAATAACATACTTTATGCATATCAGGGCTACTGGTTGTTTTGATAACTAGAGAAACATTAAATGTGTTGGGCCAATTAAGGATTAGCTTAAAATAATGTAATTGAACATAAATCAAAGTAAACTATTAGTATAATGATGTATTCTCTATTTTTTTCTTTCTCTTTTATCTATTATGGCAGCTTTCTCAGAGGAGAATGTTCACATTATTTATTAACTTTTGGAAATTCAACAAAGCCAACTAAACAGTGTAGGGGACATTCTTATATTATTGAGGTGTATCTGAGCACAGCTGTATAGGGTTAAATCGATATTATTAACTAAACATAGTAAAATTCAATGTAAATGATTCCAGTAATGTACTTAAAATTAGTTATATTAAAGTTGAATGAATCAATCATTTGTGTTATAATTATATGTACATGTGTGTATACATACATATAAGTCATTTACATATTTGTATTCATATTAATTACACTTCTATAAAATTAATGGTTATAGTATGTAATATACCTTTAATAAATATTGGTTAAATAATTAATGCACCAGAGGATGGTTATATGAAGCCAGCATAACTGATAATGTTAACTATACCAGAAAAAAAAGTATGTATCTTTTTCTCTTCTGCTTTATCAAAATATGAAAAATTTTAAGACAGTTTTCAAGGTTAACTTATCAACATGTCTAGAAAATCAAACTAGTGACTACGTGATTCAAAGAGGAAAGATAAATTTCTATCCACAAAAATTTGTAACTAAGAAAGTCTTATGTACAAATGAAAGTTTTACTGAGAATTAAATATATACATNATAAACAATGAAATTTTCTCTCTGAAGTTTGATTATCTGAATGTATAGTTTATCAAATTGAGAAGGCAATGACTATAACTGATGGCTTATAATTCTTTAATGGCTACTATCTATTAAAAATATATAAATATAAAAGATAGTGACTTTGGAAATACTTAATCTCTAGAGTGTCTGCTTACTCTGCAATAAGATATCATATACTCATAAATTTGTAATCCAAATTGGTATTTCTGTATACAAATTTGACACTTTCATAAATAATTTAGCTTTCCTAGTCTTATAGATACCGTCATTTGCACAATATGGAATATAAATGTATTTCCTGGCACTATCACTTGATGTTAGATTTTCTAATTTGATTCCCAGAAAAGGATACATTTTCATAATATTCTTGGCTTATTTATGAGATAATATTTGTGTTGATAAAATGTTGCCCTAAGTGCATCACTATATTTAAGAAAAGACCTCTAAAACAATACAGATTTATATTTTCCTAATTCATTACTCATGAAAAATAAATCCCTCATATGTTTGGGGTTTTTTCTCCAAGATTTCATAAGATTAGGGTTCCCAATGCACCTAGTAGGAGAATCCCATTTTGCCTTATTTTATTATAATAACTGGTCTGTGTTATTAATCTTACACACCCTCTTACCCAGCCTCGCAGTAACAATTGAGGTTGCTAGAAGATGAATGAACTGATGGTGAATGAACTGATGCAATGAATAATAAGTTCCACAAGAAAGGGAAAACCTAGGTCATGATTCCTTTACACATGATGTGTAGATCCAGGCATTAGTTATCTATTGACATAGTAATAATAATGTGTATATATGTCTTTGGGTGTGTGTGTCCAAGGAAACCACAGAACTCAGTGGCTTAAAGTAGTACACATTTTTTTCTTCGTGTAGCATGCAGTTCAGGAACTTGGGCTGATTCACCTGCATAGCTTTCCTGATCTCTCCTGAGCTCATTCGCATGTAGGCAGTTGGTTGTCAAACAGGGTCTTGAGATGATTAGGTCATATGTCTTTTATCTTCCAGTAAACTAACTAGGCATATTCTCATGGAAGCAGTGAAAGCAAAGGTACAAACGAAAAACCTCAAAACTCAAGGCCACCTAGTAGTATTTGAATTATGGCCCCAAGCATTCCAATGGCCTTAAACACATGTCATGTTGGAACCCAAAGTCAGGATGAAAGGAAACAACAAAGTTACAAACAGTATAGAGCCAGGAACTAGTCAACAATTGGGACTAGTAATGCAATCAGCCTACCAGTCTTCTAAGATTTTAGTTAAGATAGGATAAAATCCTGTGAATAAGGTGGCCAAGGATATGTATAGGGGAAGGTTAATCATTGTAGTCAAAACACAATTAAAGAAATTGTAAATTTGTACATTTCTTGGTTGTGAAGGGCCAGGGTGACTGTTAACTAAAAGATGTTTTTGAAGTTTCATTTACGGGGATAATTGTATTCACTTCCAACAGCTATTCAAAGTGCTATAACCAGGCTGGCTTAAACAGGAGCAATTTTTTCTCTCCAGCTCTAGATCCTAGAATTACAGAATCAAGGCATTATGAGAGCCAGACTTGTTCTGAAATGCTCCAGAGAAATCCTTCCTTGCCTCCGATAGTTTCCGGCATCCCTTGCCTTGTAGATGCATCACTCAAATCTCTGTCCATGTTGTCACAGAGTTGTGTCTTCCTGTGTCCTCACTCTCTTCACACGGGGTTCCATTGGTATATGTTTGCCCAAATTTGTCTCTTTTTTTCAGGACACCAGTCATATTGGATTAAGGGCCCATCCTACTCCAGTGTGACCTCATCCTAATTAATCATATCTGCAATGACCCTCTTTCCAAATAAAATCACATCCTGTCATACTGGGGATTAGGATTTCCATATATCTTTGTTGGGAGGGGGGCATAGTTTAATGCATAACAATAGTGGTATTAAGCAAAACAAAGTATTAATGGCAAAAAAATATTCAGAGAACACATGAGGAAAAGATGAGTTTGAATCAGAGTATTCTGAATCTAAGCTTTCCGATTAATATCCAATTTAGAAACACAGAAAACATTCAGAAATGCAAGATCAGTTAGAGATGAGAGTGGGCTGGAGAGAGAAATATGAAACTTTTGCCAAGGCAAAGGTTTTCCATCTGGATCAGACAATAAGCCGAAACACTAATATGAAAGAGTAGGAACACAAATCTAGATGGAAGTTCAGAGAAGCATGAAAAAGGTAGGAAACAATATAATTATATATAATATAATAAATATATATAAATAAATATAATATATAAAATATATTATAATAAAACTGGGAAGAAAATATTTTACTTAGCCAAGTAAAAATAAATACAGTATCTGAATAGACTAAACCTTAGAGATTGTTCAAGAGGAGCTTGGCAACAGTTAAACCTAGTATAATCTTAATTATTCATTTTTTAAAAGTATCTAAAATTTTTTAAATTGAAATGATGATTTCTACCAAATTAAGGAATATTCCATTTATGAATTTTAGAATTTATGCAACAGTACTTAAATAATTTCATCAAGGAGCGTTTCAGCTAAAATCTTTATAAATAACATTTATCTGCTTTTCAAGTAAGGTTCTTGAAGGATCAGGGGTAAAGGAAGCCAAGTTAATTTATTCTGATTATAGAATCCTAGCTCATAGAACATATGGCAAATTTCAAAAATTAAAGTAAATATTCCCTTGGAACGCCTAGTTTTAGCGAAGTATGCATTGGAACTGGAATTGAAAATAACAGATAAAAATGAAATACATTTCATTATGCTTCTTAGGAAAAGCAAAAGTTTGGAAGGCAGTAACCCTTTTCTGAGTTATTTCAGCATATTCCTCATTGCTCTTCTATCACCGGGAAGCAGATTACTCAAGGGAAATGAGAGCACCAGATTTGAAGCTGGAATATAAATAATAAGTCTAAATCCTGGAAATACTTTAAAAAACAAGCAACTAATTAAAGAGAAACCTAGGTGAGAAAAAGAATGTCAGTTGCTCATATGCCCACCTCTGGAAGTGAATAGTTTTTACGCCCTGTCTTTTCCAAAGTACTTCTTGAAGATGTTAAGAACCAAGTGGTGAGGGGGGGGTGGGGAATGTGTGTGGGGGATGGGGGGTAGTTTTAGCAATTCTCTTTGGAATGTTGGCACTGAAAATACAGCATTAAGGGATTAAAAGGAGTAATGATGCTAGTATTATTTTTTAAACCAGAAAGGAATTCAGTGGTATTTAGTGGAAAAGCGTGAGATAATAACAGGCTGGAGAATTAACAAGTTACCTGATTTGGTGCAACTTAATCTCCTGCTTTATAGCTAAAAACTAGAAACCTGCTTTACACTGTTGTTACAAAGCCTGGTGGAAATGATGTATATGAAGTGCTTGATAGTAGAAATTCAACACCGCTAGATTTCACCTTTTAACTGAAAAATATCAAGCCTCTCCTTACCTTTTTGTAACAAATATGATAAAGTTCTAAAATCTAATCTGTAACCTATTTTTGCGTAGGCTTAATTACAAAAGGAGGTAGAAAGGTCCTAACCCTTCATGTGCTTAATTTATTTTATATTATGCTTTAGTTTACTGTTCAACGTCCAAGATTTTATTTACAACTCCCAAGTTCCTACGATTCCACCTGCCCTTCTACAACCAGATTTTCCATGGTAGATGCAGTTTATGTGTTCCTTTCCATCCTGTGTTCATATTAGACCTTTGGTATTCTTACGTATGACTTTGAAAGCCAAAAGCCATTCTTCTATGAAGTCATTATATTTCTATTCTCTAAGTAATTATGGATACTATTGTCATATAAATTTGGAACTTAATACATAGGTGTTTGATTGTAAAAATCATGGGTGTGACAAGTGAGACAGAGGCCCAGATATTCTAGATTCCGATAAATGAAAATTCTGAGTAAAAAGGAAGCTGTATTTGCACTTGAACCAATTTCCTTTGAGCGAGAGGGTTTTCTGGGGATTCTACTGTTGGACAAGAGCCCAGGTCACACTTGGCAGCGGCCCCATGTCTGGGGCAGCAGCTGGTTCATATGCTTATATATTGATTACCCTCCAGATGGAGTGAAAAGATGAAGTAATTATGAATTATTGCAGAAAATTGGGTTTTAAACTTTGACAACATGATGAAAACAAACTCCTAATCATGAGATTTCTTAATTAAGATGATTAACAGTTTATTTTTTATTTAGAATCAATAATAAATATATTTTAAGTAATATCCCAAGTCCCGTTGTCATACAGCTTTTAATTTTTTTAATTCAGTGTTATGGATTAACTTGAGTCCCCTGCCAATCTTTGTGAAGATCTGAGAGACGCCCATGCAGATTCCTCCCATCCCTGAAAGTCCTGTGATGCTCTGTGCATTTGACTGGACACAAAAGTTTACTGCTTAAAAGTTACAGTCACTACGAAGACATTCCCTTGGAGTCTCTCATTCCATCACTACTTACTAAGAGTCTTGATCACAACACATCTGCTCAATATTTTCTTTAAAAAAAAACCCCACATATCATTAAGTGAAAGCAGGGATCTCGCAAATGCACACTAGCTTTACAAACTTTTAAACGGCTTATCATTGTTTTCATGGTTTCATTCATACATGAGTAGATTCAAAAGGTTGAGAAATAGGTAATAGGTCTCCTAGGGTATTGGGGGAGCAAAAGTCAATAGAACACTGCAAAGAATTCCCTATCTCTATTTGGAAATACAGCATACAAACATAGTACAACAGGACAGCACTTACCCTCCTGAACATGACAAGAGCTGTGTATTATGTTGGAAATCCTTTCTCCATTTGCTAAAAGTATCTCAGTGACAGGGATAAAGTGGGTGATTCAGTAAGGATTTGTCAGCAAAAGAAAGATTCATGTGGCAAAGTAGAGGGGAGGGAATCATAGGACACTTCTTTAATTTTATTTGAATGAGTCACACATTCGAAAAAAAATAATTTATTTGAATGATTCAACTATTACCTAACATCTATGAGATGTCAGGAAATCTGTGTCCCAAAACATTTTAAACATAAATAATTCCTGTTTTGTGAGTTTTTCTTTTTTTAAAAATCACCCATTATGCACCTACAATATGAAAGACCAGGACGAGTGAGCATAATGTAAATAAAACACAATCTATCTCTTTGAGAACTCACTTTCTGATTGGTAGAAAGTCATTTAAATGAAAGGCTTACTGTTAAAACACAAATATTTGAAATTACAATATATATGCGTAAGAATATACCAAGGGGGCGCCTGGGTGGCTCAGTTAGTTAAATATCTGACTCTTGACTTTGGCTGAGGTCATGATCACACTTTTCATGAGTGTGAGCCCCACATCGGGCTCTGCGCTGACAGTGTGGGGCTTGCCTGGGATTTTCTCCTCCTCTCTCTTTCTACCCCTCCCCTGCTGGTGCTCTCTCTCTCAAAATAAATAAATAAACCATTAAAAAATGTTAAAAAGATAAAATAAATATGCCCATAAAAATATATGTTTGAATTATGCTTGCATTTACAATATAACATAAAAATCATGTACTATTGTCTCAGATTTTCTAACATAACTAATCGCTCAGAGTTGTGATTATGTCATGTGACCAGCAGTATTTCCTCAATAATTACTTTAAAAATATCATTGAATGGAAGCATCAGTCATACAAATCTGTATCTGCTTGTTCTGTACAATTGCTTATAATTAGAGCATTCTTATCTTCCTGACCAGATTCTGAATATAATATGGCACAAGACAAATCAAATTAGTATTGTTTTTATTTGCATTTTCACACAAAAATGAATGACCAAATTTCACAAGCAGGACAGAGATTACCTAGTCTAACTATGGTGGATCTTACTGATGAGAAATAATCTTTACTACAACGATAATTTATCACCATTTAAAAAAAAAAAAAAAACTCTGTATTCACAGAACCCCCCCGAAGACTGTTTATAGAGCTGGAACTTTTTTAAAAAAAATTTTTAACGTTTATTTATTTATTTATTTATTTTTACAAATAGTTTATTGTCAGGTTAGTTTCCACATAACACCCAGTGCTCATCCCCACAAGTGCCCTCCTCCATGCCCATCCCCCCTCCCCCCCACATCCATCAGTCTTCAGTTTTTGTCAGCATTCAAGAGTCTCTCATGGTTTGCCTCTCTCCCTTTCCCCCACCATTTCCCCCCTTCTTCTCCCCCTTGTTCCTCAGTTAAGTTCCTCCTAATCCTCCTATACGTGCAAACATATGATATTTGTCCTTCTCTGCCTGACTTATTTTGCTCAGCATAACACCCTCA
The DNA here is from genome assembly GCF_008692635.1 of Crocuta crocuta. Lineage (NCBI taxonomy): Eukaryota > Metazoa > Chordata > Mammalia > Carnivora > Hyaenidae > Crocuta > Crocuta crocuta. The sequence goes on from NW_027529569.1 coordinate 213,720, forward strand.
AGGTCCATCCATGTTGCTACACATGGCCAGATTTCATTGTTTCTCATTGCCATATAGTATTCCATGGTATAGATAAACCAAATCTTCTTGATCCATTTGTCCATTGATGGACACTTAGGTATAGAGCTGGAACTTAACCGGATTCTAGAGACCATAGATTTGTATGTGTTAAATAATCTGTTGATGTCAATGAAAATTATTCTGCTCCTTGTGTAGACCATCTAGATAGATTATGCTAAAATACTCTGCTACTATTTACCTTCTCAGAAATAAAGGTATATCTATCTAATATTTTTTCTCAAAGTGAAATAGTATTTCAGAAAGTTTGTTACCTAATTTTAATATCTTTAACCTTGACTTTAAATCTACATGTCTATTTTCAGCAGGAATACCTATACATTGGAAGACATTTTTATGAACAAAAATGATGTAAAAAGAAGAAATTTAAGCTCTTTGAGCTTAATTTTTTCCAGGCTCTTACTCATTTTACTTCACAAGAATAAATTATATATATTTCACTTTTTTTTAAAGTAAGCTCTATGCCCAGGGAGGAGTTTGAACTCACAATCCTGAGATTAAGTGTTGCGTGTGCTGCCGTTTCAACCAGTCAGCTGCCACTACTCCCCTACTTCACTTTTAATATAAATACATTCCATATATTCCATTCTAAAACAAAGTCATACAATAGTGTTTACTATGAAACCTCTAGATTTCATTTTGATGTTCTAATATAAAAAAACAATTCAAAGAAGATATTGGGATACTTAAAATACCTCCTGTAAAATTCCAGGTAGAAAACACAACAGACAGAGTTCATGAATAATAACTTATGACATGGCAATTTTATTAAACAAAACACTACTTAAAATTCTAGTCAGTATTTAGTTTTCATGTAAAGAACAGTGTTTGGCGTAGTTTTACTAACATTTTGTAGATTTATTTAGCAGATGTCATTTTGGCTCCATAGGTAATATTTGTTCTAAACTTTGAAATTATACAAACATTTGCCTTTCAAAGACACCAGACACTTTTCTCATCTTCCACACTTTATAACCCTCTGAACATACGTTGTGGATGATAGACAGTCAGTAACTGAACACCTACCCAGGTTTGGTAAATTTAGAAAGAATCCATCTACTTGTTGTTCCTGTATTGTTATCAGTTTTTAAAAGCTATTTTATGGGAAATATTTGGGATTTCTAATTCAGGTGGAAACAATGCTTATTTTTCTTACATGTATGATTATATTTACATGTTTTAGACCATTACCAACTACTGACATGCTGATTATAGGAAATTCCATGCAATTCAAAGAGCTGTGTTAAAAATTAAGACAACTTAGCCAACTCTGGCTTAAGACCTGGGTCATTACCACATGGCGTATTACATAGACCATGCTAAATAAGTTTGACAAGGATATTTTATTACCAAGTTGTTATTACTTATCTTTTAAATACTTAATGCAGCCTACTCAAGAGTTACCTCTTTTCCTCTTGCTCTCCTGTAAGGTAGCCCTTCTGGGCAGCCAAAGGAACCTTTCCAAAGTGTACTGCAAATCATGTCACACTGTCAATAAAATCTATGGACACATCCTCAATGCCCTAAAAGATGTGGTTTACACTCCTAATTATGGTTTAAGCCACATTTCCCTTCTCTGCCTTTTGTATTTGCTCCTAGAATATGAAACCACATGGGGAAAAATGAATGTTTTCTCCGGTCTCTGGGCTCTTCCACTTTCTTCTTACAGGTCAGCATTACTCTCTTTCTTCTTTGCTCATATCACTTTTTACAAACCTTCCCCTCAACCCTCAAATCGATTTAAATGTCCTCCTACCTCATGACTTCCTGTCTAGGAGTTTTACACTGCCTTGTAGTTTGTAAGTGCTTCCTGTCTCTCCATCTAGAAAATAAGCTCCACAAGGGCCATGAACTTGGAGATTTAAAGAAGAATAACGATGTAAGTTGTAAACAAGGTCATAAACTGTATACAGATTTTTTTAAGTGCTACTAGTTTGTACAGACTCCCATATATATTGCAAAACAAGTGGAGGAAGGGAACAATTTTAGATCAGGACATTTCACATTAAAGAAAAACAAAACATTTTTGAGATTAACTAGGTTAGATCAGAATCTTTATCTTGTGTGATAGGATATAAAGCTACAAAGACATCATAGAATTGTCTGGGGAGCTACAACTTTTCTGTAGCTGGTTGCTGGTCAGACCACAATGCTAATTGATTGTTTTAAGTCTAGTTCATTGTTATTTTGTCATGCTGAAAAATTAGCTCTGCCTTTACAGTGAAGCCTACTATGAGATTTAAAAAAATGTTTTTAAAGTTTTTTCTATTGAGGAAATAGGAAAATCAGGACAGGAAATATTATAAGGATAATTGTAATGTCAAAGCACAAATTGAAAGCTGTGTAAACAAATACCATTTTCTGAGATGAGTAGAACATCCAGTTATCAGATTTCTGGAGAGCAATGTAAAATGAGACTTAGCATTCATAATAAAAATTTCAGTTTGAATTCATATTTGAATTTCTCAATAGCAGGATTTTTTTATAAAGGGTTTCTTATATACACGGCACTTCATAATCCAGAGGAGAATATATTCCACAGCATCCTTAAAATAAAGACTTTGGCAAGTTTCAGGGTTCCTTGCCTGATAAAATCTCTCAAAATAGACCGACGGCATAATGCCAAACAGAGTTTGGTAAGTGCACACCTGCAAAAATCCTAACTGAGCAGCTCTGTTCTCTATTGCACTAGCTTGAAACAAAACTAAAGAATCGATAGCAGATGGAAGGGCTGTCTATGTTTTTTTAGAATCCTCTATAAATATGAATTCTCACAATAAAGATTTGGTTCAGAACTAGATGGACTGGAATTCAAAATATAATATGGATTTATCAAAATACTTACACAAACGAAACTAGCAATTTCTAAGACTAAATCTTGCTTGGAGTGGAGAATTGGGAAAGGTAATGGTGTGACTTTCTCACGAATCCTGCTAAATAACTTTCCATGTCACAGAACCAGCAATCAGTACATACAGAAACATATATGTTACTATGTCTTTTCTTGTGGGCAGAACCTTATTAAGGAGTGAGCCGAGTATCAATACTTGGAAGAATCAGGAACCAGAAATGGGCCAATGGATACATTAAACTATGATTTCTTGGCTGATTCTATATGTAGGGTCTGGGTTGGCTCTTCAGATTTCTTCAAAATTGATGCCATGGGGCTGGTGCTTTATAGTTCCATATGGATTAGCCACAGGACACAGCTAGAATTTTTTTAAATCTCAATTTCTGCATTTTTACATAAACTGGTACATGTTATTCCTCAAATTGTTTAATGTTCTCACACCTGTGTAAATATCCCTCTTTTTCATTTTGTGAATTTTTTTTCTGGCTTTTTAGTGTCTGAAATTGTTTTAGTTCTTTTTTTAATTTAAAGAATTGTTTTTGGTTTTTAAATCATTTCTCTTGTTTTACAGTTTTATTCATATCTGCTATTATATATTACTTTTCCTTTATTTTTGTTTCAATTCTGCTAGATTTGTTTTTATTTTGTTACATCTCAAATGAAACTTCAGTTTATGTGTTATGTTAGCTTTTGTTTCCAGCAATGTTTACTAATTGTACAACTTGGCTTTATTCTAGATTCAGTTGGCTTTTCTTATTTTAGAATATTATTTATATCTCAAATTTAAAATAATAAAAAAGTGATATTTTTGATACCCACTTAATTTAGAAGTTACTAATTCCTTACTTACATAATTGATCATACTTTTAAAATAACATTAGTGACTTCAGGCTGATATTACTAGATAATAACTTCATAATTTTTAAATTCCTCTTTAAGAAAATAATCTCTTCACTTACATTATATGTATTTTTTAGGCAGTACTTTAGTTTTAATTGATTTTATTTCTATGCTTAAAACTTACTTTCTTATAATTATAATTATACATATAATCTAATATAAATGATTGCACCATATATCTTGGGGTTTTGTGATGGGTTTAGGTGTAGAAAGTTTCTTTTTCCTAAGAAAACCAAAAAAGGAACACTTGCAAAGCTAAAATGAATACTATAACAAAACACACATATATAACATGTTAAAAAGCTTAACAGGTTGTATGATTTCTGCCAGTTTACTTAGTTGGGGATTTAAAATTTTTAACAAACAAGTAAGAAATCTTTAACTGGATATGAAAATATTGAGTTGTATAGCCTTTCAACTCCATAGAACTATGATTCAGAGTGCACATGCCAATTGATTTTACTCTTCTCAGTGAACTTATTTTTATTTCCTCTGGGGTTTTTTTTCCTTTGTGGGATTACTTAGTTCTTTTATTTTGCAAGCCAAAAATTCACTGTCCTACATCTAGGTATGGGTCTAGTTTCTTTCATGTTTCTTGGAATTAAGATTCTCACAGTCTACACTCTTTCTCCAGGAAACATTCTTTCTATAATAACTAATAATTTCATTTTCAATCATCCTTTGACCTCTTAAGGAACATTATTATTTCTATATTGGAAATTCATTCTCTCTGGCACAAACTCAGTATCTGTTTTCTCATAGTTGTAAATTGTCATTTTTAATATTTGCATTCCAGGAGAGTTGGGCCTTCACAAGTATTTTATAGGATTTAAAGATTTTTTTTTTTTTTTCAGTGGAAGGATACAGCATAATGACACTAGGAGAGATGAAGAACTGGATTTTTGTTGTTGTTGTTGACATATATCTTCAAGTGACAGAAGGCTGCCAGGCAGGGTCACACAAGGGGTTATACCATGGGACAGGGTAACATCAAGCTAGAACTGAAGGGGGCAGTAAGGGAGGTAGACTTAACTAAGTTTGGTGGCTCCCATCAGATGGGCTATTTTGAATAATTTTTCAGGGGTATAGGGGCTCTTCCTAGTCTCTGGTTTGTGTCACCAGGACAATCAGGTGTGTGTATAGTGGCCTGGGGTATGAGAGCCCAATAAGAGAAGTGGTTGAGATATGGATTTAATAAATTTCTCAAAAAGGAGAACTGATTGGTCTCTTGACAGGGCCTCAAAGCTGAACCAAGACAGCATGTTAAAAAAATATTATGACATGACTAGCTGGTGCAACAAAACATAAATTTTGTTTTTTCTTGTTTTTAATGTGGATTTAAACCATTATTTTTATACTTTTATTGAAACCTTGCTCTCTTGCTGACCTATTTTTCTATCTTACTGCATATTTATTATTTTCATGTCAGCTTCTCTCTTTCTTATTTTTCACTGGGATCCTTTCCTGAATTCTACTGTGTATGCCAGGCCACGTTTTCTATTAGACAAGTGATGTGTATATGTCTATTAATTTCCTCACTATTTCTAGACATTTTTTACAGTTATAGAAAAAATTTTTCATTATAGCAGTATTTGGGAAGACACAAAAAGGTAATAACACTTAAGAATCAGTTCACTAGATTTTTAATATTTTATTAATATATCTAGTATTTTAAAAGTCCAAAATTTTTATTGGTTAAATTCTCTTTTAAGTGGATTTTTTGATTGAGAATCTTTGGTCTGAAATTATATTTGTGAGTTATAATACACATTGTTATTTAACTGTGCTTTTCCTGTTTCCCTTTGCCATAGATCACAAGTGATCAAGACTGTTAAAAATGAAATGTTATAAGTGAAAAAGTTCACATAATCACATAAATTACATAAATGCACATTTTAAAGTTCTAAGAGCTGAGTCAGATGATCCTTACACACTGGGTTAATCACAACATTTACGTGAAAGAATATATCTCTTGTACTGTTCTTTATTCTTTTACTCTCACAGCCACACAGTTATTGAAATCTTGAGCTCACGAGTGTATATTTGATGAAGGATCTAATACACTATAATTGTGTCATACAAATGTTAGGTATTGTTATTTTGCTTGTTCTCTCTGACACATGGAGGTACATATTAGATTCAGTATGATTTACATTTAATTTAGGCAAGGATAACGTTCTTACTATTTATATGAAAGAAACACAAGGAAATACAAAGTTAAACATATCCTTATCTTTCTATTGTCATTACAGATGTTCTGGTAATTTTTACTGTCAAAATGTTTACTAGAAAATCAGTCAGATACCTTGGGTGTATTCCAGGTTCTACAACTTACTGGCTTATGTGGTGAATCATTTATCTTCTGAGGTTCATTTTCATTCCTCAGACTTAAATAATTTCAGAGTTAGTGGAGACCTTAGAATCATATAAACCATGATCTTCATTTTTCAAGTGAAGTAATCACAAAACAGAAGGTAAATTGAACTAATCAAATGTGACAGTGTTAGTAGCTATTGAGCCCAAGCAACTCATCCTTTCATTTTGCAGGTTACACTGTGGACTGTCCCCTGTTGTATAGTTGGGCTGAAATGGAGTATAGAAAAAAAATATATTTGGAAGCCATAACATGCTTTATAATTTGAGGATTTATTTGTATTAACAGTGATAAAAATTTGATATTCCAAAAGACAGTTTTACTCCATGGTAGCATTTCTTTGGTATTGTATTTATTTTCATCTATCCCAGTCAAGTGAATATTTGATATTCTAATATGACCAATATTCAAGCAAATTTTTGGAGAGAAATTTTACATCACTAACTAAAAACAATGATAAGAAAACAACATTAGAGGTGTCCTATTATCATGAATACTTTTCACTTATTGCATGTAGTAATCCATGTTGATAAATGATGGTCCTAGAAACCCACCTACAACCTCTCAAGAAAGACTATTATAGCCGCCCACATACATAAATAGATAGTGGGGGGGGGAATCCCTATAACTTCTAAGTATAATGAGAAACACTGAATCAATACTCAAAATTTCCACAGCCATATTTAAATATGAATAAGAGTAAAATGGATTGTAAATTACTGATGGATAGAGTTCATGTTGAAGATGATCCCTCATTTTTTCAGTGCATATTTAAACTTTTATGGAAATCTACAGCTGAATATCCAGCTATAAATATCATATCTGACTTGTGTAAGGTCACAACTACTNTCCTATTTTTTTTAAATTGTCTTTTAACAAGTAGACGTCTTTTCTGTTGGAAAAGCATTTTCTTCTTGCATGTATTCTGTATGCTTCATTTCCTCTTTTATGCACTTTCAACAAGAGTGACCCAGATGTGGAAATTTTAGCTATATATATATATACATATATATATATGTGTATATATATATATATACACATATATATATATATCAGCATACATTAATTGCTGACTTGGTGAATAATTTTTATTTACTCTTTTCCCATTTTAGTGTATTCTATACAAATCAATCTTTTATCTTACCAAAAAGATTATGACAATTTAGGATTGAAATTTGTTAAGGCCAATTATAATATATAAATCATACTGTGTGTGATTTCTCAATATGTTGAAAATGTATATTATTTTCCAAAATAATGAATTATGTAAGCCATTTCCTAAGCACAGCAAACTAAGAAAGTGAAACTTTCTGGCAGGCTTTGTAATTTAAAACACACAAACTAAAAAGGCTTTAACAGTTTTATAGGGAGTTTGAGAAATGTACGTTCAATCAAAAACTTGATTCTACCACTATTTACCACAGCAACATATGTTCAATGGCTAATTCTTGTGCCAGCCGACTTTTCCCAAATGTTACTAGGGCTTTTGAAAATGTTCAAGGCTCTTTTATGTTTAGAATTTTTAAAGAATTCAGAGATGAAAAAGGCTACTTATTCCATAGCTGCCTATACATATTAGAAAAGAGAGAAAAAAAAAAAAAAAAGGAAAGGAGAAATTCAAAGCATAGCATCCTAATATGTGATAAACAGATCTTTAGACTCCATTGTTTTTATTCCCTCTCCACTTCTCACTCCAATCCATCCCAGCTCTCTGCTCAACTGACAAAATTTTGTGTTGTTTTGGCATAGAAAAGAGTAATCTTTCACAAATACATTTCTATATAAGAAAGTAGATGTTGTCATTCATTGACTAGTCATTTATTGTATAGTTGTCTGCACCAGGCACTGTTCTGGGGATGGGATGATATCAAAAGAACAACAATAAAAATGCCAGGTCTTTGTGTTCCTGAAATTTGCTACCTGGTATAGAAGACAATCATTAATTACATACTTACAAAATACAAATACAATTACAATTGAGTAAAGGTGTTGAAGGATAAGTGAATATTCTAAGGCCAATGTGAAGGTATTCGAACAAGGAATCAAAAGACTTTATCTTACAGAAGTAATAAGTAAGCTTAGCTCTGAAAGCAAAGTGAGAGTTAAATAGGTACAGAGCAAAGGAGAGTTGAACCTAGTGTGAGGATAGGCAGGAAGTTATGCATGAGTATCTGCCATCTTCTTTCCCAGCTGCCTCCCCTCCCATCATAAGATTCCCATGTATGTCTACTCAACCATCAGTGAGATTTTTTATCAAGTTTGCTGAAGATGTTCTGCCTGACACTTTTTTTTTTAAATATGAGAGAGTTCAGATGTTTCTTAGGTATTGACACTTCCAAATGTTATTACTGATACTCAGCTTTTCCACTTCTGATGTGATATTTTGAATACCTTATTGGCATAAATTTGTAAGCATTGCTTGCATTATTTTCTTTGATATTCTTTAAATGGAAAATCAAGAGTTAAAAGAAATTCTATTGGTTATATCTAATTTACTATAACGTGTTCAGTTAAAATAGATTACTTAATACACATGGATGTCATTTCTCTTGATAGATAATGGATGTCTAGCTCACAGATCTCACTGAGTGTCAGGATAAAAAAAAATGTGGTGATATACATGAATTATGTCCAGGTCAGGAGCCGTAACTCCTTATTTCTTCTTTTTTCTAACACTTTCTTATCAAGATATATGCATACTCTTATGTAATGACAAACCAACTGATACATGAAAATAACTTCAGTACTACTGAGTTTCTTAGACATAATTTCTTAAAGTCATAACTGATAATGTTAAGATGTATTTTGTTATGAACAATATGAACATTGGTTAAGAAAACAAGTTATTTAAACTTTCAGTTTGTTTCCTCGTCTATAGTAGTTACAATAAAAAATAGTTATAATAAGACTAAACTTACATTATAAATTAAATATATTTAATATGCATTAAATATTTTACTTAGTTTTATATTTTAAACACATAGTAAACATAGCTATACATTCTTTATGCCTAATATAAAAAGTTATGAAAGGCTTTAAAATTGATGGGATGATTAAGTTAGAGCATTGATTTTAAAAACTCATTGCAGCATATTTTTTTTGGAAAAAAATAGATCTTATTATTTGTAGCATAATATAGCCACAATTATTATAGCTATATTATAGATTATAGATCCCATTATAGATTATGGTATGTCCCAGAGCTCAAAGATTTAGTTTCGTATCTGAAAGTCTCCTAGATTATTGTCATCTTTGCCATCACCTTTCCAAAGCTGAAACTTCTAATGGGTAATAAAAGTAGGTTATTTGTGGAGGCAAAAAAGTTGCTTCAAATTATTCCCTATTGATCTCAGATACTTAACACAGTTTCTATAGTGTCTAACTTTCTCCCAAGGAATAACTAATACCCTGAGCTCCTTACACAGTAACATCATGATCTTTTTTAGCAAAAGGAAATGGACTGTGATTATTGAGGTGTTGTTTTCCATGAGTCCTCAACAAGATGCACTAGAGAAAGCTAATCAGTAGTTTTCTCTGTTTCTTATTATCAGTGTGGTAGTATGACAAGTGGAAATGTACAGGTTGCTTATGGAGAGAAAAGCGACATTTTTCTTTGGAAAAAAATCTACCTAACTTGTTTTAAGAGGACCTCAAATAATTTAATTTTAATTTATAATTTTTAAGCAATAATATTGTTTGGAATACAATAGGTTATATTGAAAACCCTTATATATAACTAATGTCACTCTTATATATAGATTGTGGGGATAAATCCAAAATAACTTTGAAAAAAATCAACTGATGATATATTTTGGTTGGTTGTCCTAAAATGTTACAAGAATATGGTAAAAACCATTTGTCACTACTGAATTAGGGTACTGTATATTGAAACTGGGAGGAATATATAAGAGAAGTGGATTTTGAGATATATAAATTAATGTGAAAGTAAAGATGAGAAAATACTCAAAACTGCTGATATGATAAAAGATAAGTGAATTAATAATATTGCAAATACGTGTTCCTAATTTTAACAATGTAATAGCCTATGTTCATTTATACATTACATTTTGCAGAAACATTTTTTTTTAGTTTATTTATTTTGAGAGAGATTGAGAACAAGAGGAGGGGCATAGAGAGAGAGGGGGAGAGAGAGAATTACAAGCAGGTTCTACGCTGTCAGCACAGCAGCCGATGCAGGGCTTGATACCACAAAACATGAGATCATGACCAGAGCCAAAATGAAGAATTGGACACTTAACTGAGTGAGCCCCCCAGGCACCCCCAGAAACACATTTAGAAAGTTTTTACTTGTGAAATAGTAGCCAAAAATTGAAAGACTATGAGTTCTGGAAGTAGGTCTGGATTTAAACCTTGATTTTTGAACTTATAAATTATGTGACCTTAGGAAATCACTGAGCTTCTCTGCATCTCAGTTTTCTCACCTGGAAACAATACATCATTCTGGGTCTCATTATGGCTGCTAGCTGTATAATAAAACATTGGTACAGACTTGATATGAAGCATATGATCTATGCTATTGTTTTAGTATTCTCTGAAAACACCGTGGAAAAACACCTCTAGTTTACTGATAAGATGACAAATCTCTAAGCAGTGTCGGCTCCAAAGTTGTCTACCAGTTTCCCTCTCTCTGACTTCTAAACAGTCGACCACAGAACTTCTCCGAAAGGCCTATGAGGCATATAGAGTTTAAGGTGGGATTTCCAGGTTGGAGATGGAGGGTGGGGGGGTCCAGTACCCTAAGATGGAGAGAAATACTCTAGTGAAACCTAGAGTGTGTGATGACTCTATTATCTATGTGAATTTAGTAAGGAACCAAAGTAATCTGTCATTAGGATTGGCCAGTGATAAAAATGACACAGGGCAAAAAAATGAGAAACTCTAGGTCACCACTTGTCAAAGTATGCCTCACAGACCCGTGGGTGTCTTTTTAATATTCTGTACACACGTAAATGCCAAGTACACACGTAAAGGACTTATACTGCACACTAAAATATAATGGTGGACTTGAAGGAAAAAATTTGCATGAAAGTTTTTGTTGTCATCTAAACTAGCTGCTCTTTAAATGGAGCAACATTTTACTTGAAAGAATAGCTAAGAAATAAACTATAGTTATTGTGAATTGACTAACTGGCAGATATTTTCTCCAAGATGAATGAAGTCAGTCTCTCACAACAACAACAAAACAAAACAAACAAACAAACAAAAACTTCTGATAGTATTCGGGGGCACTAATAAATTTTGAACTTTCAAGCAAAATCAGACTACTGGAAACTAAATTCTCCACTGTGAGTTAACCAACTTTCCAATCCTTGTAGGCTCTCTGAGAGGGTGGTAGTCTTAACAACTATGGATTTTTGACTCTGTATAATGAGAAGATGTCACAAAATTATACATGAGTAAATAATCCTTTCATGTGCAAGGAAGAGCAATGGATTTGAAGATAACAGCATACAAGTAATGTTGATTACCATGGTTTCAGATTTTTCAGCACAACTAACCTTAAAGAAGTTACAACTTGGTATTTTTAGTTATCTGAAAGCCTACTGTAAACATTCTTCCTTTTTCCAAATATTTATCTGTGTGAGAATGCACTCTTCGTCTCCTTCAGACAAAACTTCAAATCACAGCAAATTGAACGCAGAAGTACATATGAGGATATTATCATCTGTTTTACCAGGCATTAAGAAGATCTCCAGAAATGTAAAGCACATTCATTTCACTACATTACTTTGTCTTAGAAAACAGTCATTCCTCACAGAACATGTAATTTATCTTAACATGTGTTTATAATTATTTTAAGTGAATTAATAATTTTTCACATTTTATTTCTAAATTGTGAATTAAAATAGGCATAATAATATGTAAGGAAGAGTGAATTGGTGTCCTCAATTATTTTTAATAATGTGAAGAGAAGAAAGTCTGAGAATATTGTCCTAGTTCAGGGTTGGCAAACGCTATTTTTTTTTTCCTGTAAAGGGGCAGATAGTGTATATTGTAGGCTTTTCAAGCCATAAAACTCTGTTGCAATTACTCAGTTCCACAGTTGTGCAAAAGCAGCCACAGATAATACATAATTGGATGAATATGGCTGAGTTCCCATAAAACCTTCTTTACAAAAACAGATGACAGGTCAGAATTGACCCAACTCTAGTCTGCCAGTCCTAGTTGTAGATGAATAGGCTTCAGAGAAGATGTAGGGGTAAATAAAGACATTCTGAAAACATACAAATATTTTATGCTTCACTGAGCAATAAGAGAGAGATACTGATGAAACTGGGTTGAAGAAATCTTCGACAAATGTTAGAAGACAGAGTTACTTAATGCTCATTTTATAGTCAGTTATCATAGCTATTTATGAAGAATTTCTTGAATTCCTCAGTCTAGTCTTGCGTTTGACCCTCCCTTCTCCTGGAGGCAGTGTATATAGAAGTATCCATTATAAAATGTCAATCAAGTAAATCCACCATTTGCTGGACCATGGACAAAAGCAGCAACAATATGACAACGAAAGAACACAAATTAAAAAGAAATATTCCTCAAAAAGAACTTCATAATCCTTATTATGAAAATTGCATAAGTTTATCAAAAATATAAAAATATCTCAGTAAAGACTCCTACTTTCATTGTACTTTTTAGAATCATCATATTTTGTATGATGAACATATGTTATTGATTTAATAATAAAAAACATGGGCAATCTAAAAGCCAGTGTCACATCTAATAGTAAAGTGGGGGATGCAGTCTCATTAATAAAAGGATGGTTTTATTGACTACTATTAATAAAATATTTTTTGTAAATTCTGTCCATATAATATAGAATTTAGTAATATTAAGTCTACCAAATAAAAAAGGAAAAAGCAGCAATTAATATTTTTAGCAGCATAATAATGTGTAACAGGAATTGTTTTTAAAATATTTTTAATCTTTGACCCAGAAATTATACTTCTAGGATATAGTCAAACAATTTTTTCTTTAAAATGTGTTTAGGGGCACCTAGCGGCTCAGTCGGTTGGACTTCTGTCTTCGGCTCAGGTCACGGTCTCTCAGTTTGGGTTTCCGCCCTGCATAGAGCACAGAGCCTGAAGCCTGCTTCGAATTCGTGTCTCCCTCTCTCCCTCTACCCCTCCCCTGCTCATGCTCTTTCACTGTCTCTTGAAATTAATGACCGTTAAAAACATTTTTTTTTAAAAAGTGTTTATTGCTCTGTTATTTTCTCGTATTTGTAGTAATAATGAATTTCACAGAAAACAAATGTCTGATAGTAGTGTAATATTTAAATGATGGTCTCTACTCATTACCTCATTATTTCTAACATACATTATTTCTTTAAAAACATTCAAGTTTTTGCACCAGAATTCTGCATGCAGTCAAGTTTACCAGTGAACCCTCTTCACCCATAGTTCCCACCGAACCCAGTCCTCATTTTACCTTGACTCTTTAGCACCACCCGTTGGGCCACAATGGCCCTTTCCTTCCTCTTTGCTGCAATTCCTTCCCAGAGTAAACCAACTGCCGTCTGTCTTGATTTAACTGTTGACTCTCCAGTCCCTCTGTTCAGCTTCCCGTGCTGGCTCTTCCTTTGCCCGGCAACAAATCTACATTAGAACACTACACAGTGTCCAACTTCCACTCAGGCCATGCTTTCGTGGTTCGTAAGTTCAAGACCTTCATCTGACTCTCTGCTGTCAGCCCAGAGCCTGCTTCTTACCCTCTGTCCCCCTCTTTCTTTGTCCCTCCCCTGCTTTCTCACACAAATAAATAAACATTTAAAAAAACATTAACAAATAAAAAGTAATAAAAAAATAAAGAAAACCACACTTTAATCCTCAGTCCCCTTCTCTCGTTTACATTTTCTCTTCCGGTGATCTCATTTGGTTTCATGAGTTCAAGTTTTATCCATATGCTAATGACTGCCAAATTCTCTCTATAGATTCTGACTTTTCTCCTGTACTTCTGACTCACATATGTAGACTGTCTTTTTGATGCATTTACCTGGATAGTAAATACACATCCCAAATTAAGTTATCCTGAACTGATCTCCAGAACTTTCTCCCAACACTGGGACAAACTAAAATTTCACCAGTGTGGATAGCATTGTAACCTGACTCTGCAGAGACACAGCAGATCTCTCAGGGCCTGGTAATCTGTGTTACAGATCTGTGTTGTTCATTTCATTAGAAAAGCATCAGTATTCCCTTTAATTTAAAAAATAGTAAAACAAATGGAAAAAATAGAAAATAATATTTCCTATAAACCACTGGATTTAAAGAGATTTTAATATTGTATCTATATTACCTTCAGATCTCTTTAAAGTCAAGATAATCCAATAGATGCAACTGATCTTTCTCTTTTCATCCCATTCTTCCACTTATTTTTTTAATTTCTATTTTTATTGGGGGGGGAATGGCAGAGGGAGAGACAGAAAAATCTTAAGCAGGCTCCATACTCAACGCAGAGCCTAAGGAAAGGGCTCAATCTCATGACCTGGGATCATGGCCTGAGCCAAAATCAAAAGTCCAATGCTTAACCAACTGAGCCACCTAGAAGCTCTTCTTTTTCTCTCCCTTCTTGTTCTCTGCCTCCCCACCCTTCTCTTTTTTCCTTCTCTCCCTTTCTTTCCCTGTGTTGTTACTCTAGTGTTTGTAAAAATAATTTTTATGCATTACAGCAAAAACAAAACACTGGTAGAGTTTTGATAAGATAATTTATATGATCATATTAATGTTACAAAAAATCACTTTGACTATGATATACAGAATGGGCTGGGGAAGGGGCAGACTGCGGATATCTATTTTATTTAGAAAGGTACCACATTATTACACAACTGTGAGATAATTTGTTGTTTACATTTGGAAGGAAATAAATAATTTGAGAAATATTTAGGGGATAAAAATGACTTAATTTGGTGATTGATTAAAATTGACAATGAGGGAGGTGGAAATCTTGGGAATGACACTGGGATTTTCCTTTGACATAAAAGCATCCTGTGGAAATAAACAGTGTGGGCATAAAATCAGGGCGGGGCCAGTTGTTTCCACAGCATATCCTTCCATATGGTTTGCTGTGTCCTTGGAAGGTGTCTCAGAGGTCACTCTTTTGGAAGGCAGGTGGCTCTGCATGTCATTTATCTTTCTCTTCCCTACCTTAAATGTAAGACTAAAACTTGCTCATTAGGATCCCCAAGCTCTTCATTGCCTCACTGGGTCTAGGAGGAAGAAAATAATCTTTTCCTAGAATTATTTTCACATATTGTGCCGCTAAACAATCATTAATGTTGTTGGAGGAAAGAGAGGGTAAACATTTTAAATTACAAAAAAATATGCATTTGTATATAAAATGCAATTTCAAATTTCTCCATGCTTGTGAGTGTGTCTATAAATAAACTATACCCCAATAATATAAACAATTATCACCTGGTTAAAGAATTTTAGTTGATTGTTATTGTCTTTCCTTTAACTTTATTTTGAAAAAGTCCATAAGTTATTATTTCCATTATAATTCAAATAATGATAAATTGTATTAAATTCCTACACACATTTTTGCTATCTCTGTGACCATGGGGAATTTCACTAGTCTCCAAGCCCTGGGGTACTCTTCTGTACAGTAAGGACAATAGTAACATCTGTATCACACAATTATTTGGATTATTCAGATCCTGCAGCATGTATCTCTGCTGGCTTAAAGACACACTGCATGTTAATCACCGTTATCTCTGCTTTTATTACTGCTATCTATTAGTGCCATTACTATTCAAATTTTTAATATGACTTTAGCTTCTTATTCTAGAACTTAGCTAGGAAGTCTATATGGTTTTAACCAAGAATTAGATGAAATCACAAGACAAATATGTACTTCTACTCGAGATATGAGAGGAAGGTGATTTTAAGCAGTTTGGTAGGTAAGACAGTTGAAAAGTCACTTAAATATTAAACATCACAGGTATATTTGATGTACATTGCAAAATATCAAGAGACATTTTACGGCAAAACAAATTTTCAAAGCTATCTCATTTGCAGTAGTCAGTTTCAGACTGCAGCCTGCATAATCCGCATCCTTTTTTGTATGTGTATAATGACAGTGTTTTTGCAGCTGAGTTATCTTTCTAAAGTAAAGCTCTGATCAAGTTACTTCTTTACTTTGATAATATTTTCAATGACTTCCAACTTCCTATAGAATAAAACCAAATTCTTTAGTGTGAAGCTTGATTTCCTCCAGCTCAACTGGCTTTTAGTGCCATTTCTTTCATTATACTTAACTCTACATGATTTTTGCTTCCGTTATAAAAGCCCTGTATGCCTTGGCTAACGTGATTGCTCCCTAAAATATCATCACATCTTCCTAATCTTTGCTTGTCAAAATCGTACTTGCTCTTCTAGATCCAGATCAAATGTACTTCCTTTGCCAAACAACCCACAATCTCCCCATTGTGGGAATAAATACCCATAAATTTCACTGGTCTTCTTAATTTGTCTATTACAGTATGTATTGCATTATCCATTTTACCTTGACAAATAGAGTTATCAGTTACATTCTTTCTTTAACCTCATTTTAGGCTACTTAAATGCGCCCCTCCCACTCACTGCAAACATAGGCATGCTGTTTTGCATATTTAGTCCCACAATTAGAGTTTGTTAAATTCTTTTCATAAGTGATTTGCCCACTTACTTTATCAAAGTAAGTTCTTTCATCTTCATAATGAGGGAGTTGGAGATTATCTCTAATGCTCCTTCCAAATTTAGTGTCCCATCATGGAAATAGTGAGCTGTCCTCTCTCCACACAAGAACTGGGTAATAAGATTGCCTCTGAGAGCTACATCACCACACAATAGATGTAATTAGCCATCTGTTGGGAGTAACTCAAACTGTCTCTAAATGTATTACTGAAAAGTTTTGGAATTCCTAAGTCCCCCATCAAAGTGGCCTGTAATCATCTCAGGATGCACGACTGGAGTGAGGCAGTAATTTAAGTAGAAACCTAATCGACCATATGAAATCTGTGTGGAGAGAGGCAGTGCATACTTTTTGCAACTAAGTGTTTAGAGAAGGTAAACCTAAAGAGTCACATCTGTGCAGAGAGAATAGTACTTTGGGGAATAAGCCCATGAATTAAAACCATTTGATTCTAAGAGTTGTTATTATCAATATGGAGAAACTTTTTTCATTTTTCTCTTTTTAAAACTTTATTGTTACCAATGAATTTGGATTCTCATATAGATATTCATTAAAGACACGATATGATGGCAATACTAACACAACCATGTCAGTTAGTGAGGGAATATTTATACTGAAGAAGCTTACAGAAGCAACTAGAATGTAAGTAAACCTCTGCTTAGAAAATCAGGAAAACATTTGAAATCTCTCTCCTTCATCACCTCACCACATACACATTGACGTTTACCATGGTTTACCATGTGGCAGATTAGTTTTGGAAGTTGCTCTAAAATAATTATCTTTGGTTTCTTCTGCTTTATCCAGGTAGTTACTTTTAGCCAGAGAGCCATAATTTCTTTCCATCAGAATGCTGAAAGTATACCTGAAATTTTGAGAGCAGCTCCAAAAGTGGAAATTGTAATTAAGTCTACAATTCGAGTATGAAGAGAGAAAATATTAGTTCTCTAGAAGACAGTCATCAGAATCAGTCCTCCTACTACTCACGTTGGGGTTCCTAAGGACTATCTACACAAGTTCAATTCAGGTTCAAAATATACTGATTTTGGAGAAGGTTGAGATTGTGCATTTTTCTTGGCTAAACAAGGAAACTAATATTGCCCAATAACTAAGAATCCCTGTACGCCTGGGTGGCTCAGTCGGTTAAGCATCTGACTTCGGCTCAGGTCATGATCTCACAGTTCTTCGGTTCGAGCCCCATGTCGGGCTCTGTGCTGACAGCTAGCTCAGAGCCTGGAAACTGTTTCAGATTCTGTGTCTCCCTCTCTCTCTCTGACCCTCCCCCGCTCACGTTGTCTCTCTCAGAAATAAAAAAGAATAATAATAATTAAGAATACCTAAATTGCCATAAACTCAATTGATCTATATAGCTCCTACTTGGGAAAACATTCTAAAATCTGTAACATCGTTCATGTTTTAATGAAACATATGGTTATATTTCTTGTGTTAAATAAAGAGCATTCTGGCTTATATGTTTGCTCTAAATGTAGAATCGCACCAGAAAGACATGAAATCAATATCCTGGGCTTCCTATCAATATTGTTTTTGAAAAAAATATATGTACTATTTGAGAACTAATGTCTGGGACACAGTAAAGTCTCAATATTTGGTGATGAAGGGATAAATGGGAGATTATTTTTTCTATAAGATGCTCATACCATGAGATAATAAAATTACCCCTTTGAAAACTATTCCACAACAGATGAGGACTTGGAATTTTAGGAAGAAAAATTTTAAATAGCCAGCCCTAGGAAAACAAGCACGACGTGGGAGAGTGGAGTCTCACCCCCAGGTCAGCTGGACTCAAAGTGTAACTTCTTTCCCAAGGCTCCTGGGCCAAAATTGCTCCTTTTTCCCTTCAAAATACTTATTTCAATATCATTTTAAATAAAACTGCTACTAGAGAACAGTAATTAACATATCTTTTTATATCTATTCAAGTTGTACCATAAAATGCACTAAATTCACTTTTCTAGCAATGCAAGATTGATGGAAAAAAGGCAAAATTAACCCACATCCAGGATAAGTCTCTTCAGATATAATTTTTAAAAATGTTTAATGTTTATTTATTTTTTAGAAAGAGAGAGAGACACACACAGCATGACCAGGGGAGGGGAAGAGAGAGAGAGGAAGACACAGAATCCAAAGCAGGCTCCAGGCTCTGATCTGTCAGCACAGAGCCTGACACGGAGCTCAAACTCACAAACCACAAAGTCATGATCTGAGCTGAAGTCAGATGCTTAACCGACTGAGCCATCCACGCACCCCATTTCTGATATTGTTTTTGAGCACTGATTTATGACTTATGTAGTCATATGAATGTCTTACTTAATCTTACTTCTGTCATCATCATCATCATTGTCTAGCATGTATTTATTGTATACATTTACAATGTATAAGACTGTAAATTTTTATAGCTTATGAAAAATTTTCACACATTTGGCATAATCTTTACAATAATCATGGTTCAGAAATATAAGACACTTGACTAAGATTTAAATTAGTTTCTATAGAGTTTCAGAAACTCATTACCCCACATTTCCACTGCCTCCATTTGTGATTCAAGAAAGACATAGTGGTATCATTTTATAATCTTTCTCAAAAGACCAACGATTAAAATCTCAACAGTTGCTCTTTTATGGGAAGGTGGATTTGGATACTAGATGGAACATTTAAAGGATTAGCTATTTCATAAAAGCATGAAAAATATCCAGGCCTGCCATCAGTGACCTTTCTTAATTTTCTTCGTACATTGCCTAGCCTTTTCCAAGTTCTAGCTGTATTTTTAATGATCACATATCCTATTTCTTCATCTGAATTTTAAAATTCTGTTGCCTTTGCATTTTGGGTGTCACAAAGTCAAAACTATGTTCTAACTGGTTTTGTTTTGAGTCTTGGTCAACCCAGATGTCCGTGCAATAATGCAAATCTGTCTGAACAGTATCACTATTCATTATTGCTAAACCACATCAAAAATGATGCTGAAGAAATTTAATCTACAAACACTTATTGAGTACCTATTGTGATGAGTGATTTGTGGTAGATGTTTTGAGCAAAACAAAACTTATGATTTCAGCTGAAGGGTAGTAGGATATGCCACCCCAAAACATGCCACGTTGGCATAAGGATGATTTTGAGCTGAAGGTAATTGAGTAGAAGCTGATTCAAAAAAAGCTCTCTGACGTCTCTGATTTGTCTAAAAGTGACACATGAATTTATAAGTGTGTCTCTCCTCTCCGCTCTGCCATAAAGAACAATGTCAATCCCAGGAGACAAATTTAGACACTTATCAAAGAAGAAGGCCCTCATGTACATCTTCATAGCAACACTTAGTCTTCTTGGCCATGCTTTTCCTGGGAACTGTACCATAACTGGCCTTTACCACCCCTTTCTTTCTCTGGTCTTCAGCTGAAGACGATGTCTAACCCAGAGTTCTCAGCTACTTCTGTGCATTACCCATGTTGTCCAGGATTTTTACCTAAAGTATACGTGTTAATAAACTTGTTTGTTTTTCTCTTGTTAATCTGCCTTGTATTACAGGGATTTCAACATAGGACTAGAAGGAGTATAGAGAAGATTATGTCTTCTTTTATACAATCTTCAGAAAGTATATATTTCACTTGGAGGTTTAATAGAGGTGTGTATCTCTTGCTGGAACAGCATACTAATGAGAGAATGGGCTGACTGTTGCCATACACCTACATAGAATATTCTCGTAGGAATTTGTATTTGTATTTGGGCAACAAGAATATGACATATTAATACAAATGGGCAACAAGAATATGAAAGGATGCTGAATGTCACTAATCATCAGGGAAATGCAAATCAAAACCACAATGAGATCACTTACACCCATTAGAATGGCAATAAAATAAGACAAGTGTTGGTTAGGATCTGGAGAAATTGCAACCTTTGTGCAATGCTGGTAGGAATGCAAAATGCTGCAGCCACTGTGGTAAACACTATGGAAGCTCCTCAAAATATTAAAAATAGAACTCCCATATATTCTAGCAATTCTAGACCTTCTGGGTATTTATTCAAAACAATTGAAAGTGGGATCTTGAAGAGATTTTAACACTCCCATATTCCTTGAAGCATTATTCAGAATAGCCAAGAGGTAAAAACAACCTAAAAGTCCATCAACAGATGAATGGATAAGGAAAATGTAGGTATATACAATGGGATATTATTCAGCCATAAAAAAAGAGAGAAATACCTGTTTTATGGTCTACAGCATAGATTAATATGAAGGACATTATTTTACATGAAATAGACCAGGCAGAGAAAAGACAAATACTACATGGTTTCTGACATATGTGAAATCAAAACAAAAGAGTCAAACTCAGAAACAGAGACTAGAATAGTGTTTCTGAGTGGTTTGGGGTTGAGGAGAAATGGAAGAATATTGCCTAAAGGCTACAAACTTTTACTTAAGCAAGATGAGCAAGTTCTTAGAGATCTGCTCACAACATTGTGACTACAGTTGACAATACAGTATTGTACACTTAATCATTACAAAAATAAATGTCATGTTAAGTGCTCTTTCCACCATAATAATGAAAAAAAAAGAAAGAAAAGAAAATGAAAGAATCATCAGGACAGAAAATAGAACAGTGCTTGGGAGAGGGGCATGGGGCATTACTGTTAATGGGTTTAGAATTTCAGTTGGCAGGATGGAAAGTTCCCATACGTGGATGCTGTTGACGGTTGCACAATAAGATGAATGTACTTAGTACCACTGAACTATACACTAAGAAATGGGTAAGGTAGTGCATTTTATGGTATGTGTATTTTACCACAATAAAAATGAAATTGGGTAAAAAATTTAAAAATCAGTGCAAATTTGGCCTTCTACACCGTAAGATATGATTTGTTTTATTCCTTAAAGAAAAGCAAGCAAGCACACACAAATACAAAATAACACATAACAGAACAATTTCAGTGGTTCAGATCCATGAAGTCAGCTTTGATGGCTAACGTCCCAACAACGTCAAAGATCCGGTGAACTGAAGGAATCCGAGAATTCTAGCGATCACCTCTACCTTGAAACCTTGCACCTGCAAAGCCTAACACCAGCTGTATTGACACAATGCCAAAGGTTAGGGGGAGGGTGAAAATTAATAAATGACACAGATTTTCCCAAATTGACCGAATGTTCATTGGTATAAACTGATGCTCTTTAAAGATACCATGAGTATTCTATGAAATGTAAGATACTTTATGACCACAATTTCATTACACTATTATATAATTTGTTATACTACCTTGAAATGAATGCTTTGTCATTCATTAGAACTTGGGTATTTTATTCTTGAATAAATCCACAATGGGAAGGAAAGTTTCAGAACCCACTCTGATTTCTATCTCATCATATATCAATGTAATTTTATCAATACAAGTCATAAATATTTTATTGCCCATTTGAATGAAAGTAGAAAGGAGTTCATAGTTTCAAGGAGGTAACTTTCTCTTTAATAATGTCTAGTTAAGAATATTAAATATAGTATAACATTTGTAAATTAATTTAACCTAGTTGTGATAAACAAACCATGTATTTTATCACACTCACAAACTACCCTATAATAAAATTACATTTTGCCAGTACCTAAGAATTACAGATGTAAAGTATTAGTATTCTTTAGCTTAATGCACAGAAACTAGGCTTCCTTTTCTTCTAGGCTATGGGAAAGTAGCACAAGAGATAGATCTGGGATTGTCTGTTACTGTATCACTTCTTCCCAGAGGGTTTTCCCTATAAAACATATCTGACTATGAGGAAGGGTCCCAGAGAGGGTGAAAAGGCAAAAGTGCAGAGATCAAGAAGTTCAAGCTCTATTAGACATATGTTAACAAAGTGTAACTGAAGGCACATTCTTTCTCCAAGAAAAGCAGATATTACATAGTTTAGTGATGGGGTCCTATTATTGTGTTAGTACTTAGCTTTGTTATATTTTATGGGTGTTTTCTTTTAATCAGTCTTACTCTCTTTTTGATTATTAAAGTTTTGATTGAACTTGGATTCAACAAATTTATTCACAAGAGACACAATATGGAAACAACCTGGGCTTTTTCCCTAAGCTTTTGAGTGTCTTCTACATTAAACCAAGTTTAGTGAGCATTTCCAATTCACTTACCAGGGCCATCTTTTGGTTCATGTTTCAGACAAACAACCAAACTAACTCTGTGAGCTGCAACATCAAAGGCAGAATCTTTGCTTACTGAGCTCATGTCAATAAATTTAACCTGCTCCAACTTTACATTACTTCCACCATTATCCTACTCTCTTAGTGTCCATTCCAGCATAGATTTCTGTCTCTATAAAACTCAAGTAGTTTTTTTGGAGTATAGTGCATGGCCTCATGGTCCCTACTTTAGACCTCACATTTACAGACTTGCTGGGATATGAGTCTAGTTATCCAGAAGCAAAGAGGGATGTGAGGCTGTGTCTTGAGGAATACTGGTATTGTCTTTCTTGCATGACAACTGCCTCAGGAAGCAAGATACAATCCTCAGGGAAAGTAGAATAATCATCTCAGATGGGGGTGGACGGGCTGCTCCCACTGGGGGTGGGGAGGGCTCCTCCACTGATAAAGAAGGCTCATCAGAATTTAAGGGCTCAGTTTCCCCCATCAGTTTCTTCCCTATTATCCTCATTCCACGATCCCATTTCTCCTCAATCTGGGTTCTCACTTTAACAGAGGCGCCCTAAAAGCCTGAAGTTCAATATACATTGTAACTCATCCAGTCCCATGAGATTTTGGCTTTGATTTTTCCCAAACCCATGCCAAACTGACAGGAGATAAGGGTCTTCTTTAGGGTACACACAGCTTTCAGATCACTTATGTGAGACTTGAGCTGGGCATGTGAGTCCCTGTGTTCGTTCTTTTTTCCCCCATTTTGTCCAGTGACATGAGGAACAACTAGACAATCTCATTATATTTGTTAGTTTGCCAAAAAAGTTTGAAAGTATCACCCAGCTGCTAGCTTCTCATGAGGGAGTATTTTAGTCAGGGTATTTTGTCTCTCCAGTAGTCACCCTGTTTGCGTATGAAAATACAGTCATATGCACTTGTTTTTATAACAACCTCCTTTCAAATGTCATTTCCAAGGACTGCTGAGATACCTGAAGCCTTAAATGCAGTTTGACAAGGCCAGTAGGGGAGATGGCTCTCTCCCTGGGAAGCTTCCTTGCAAAGGCCTTTTATCTGAACCAGTTGCTTTTTCTCATGCATTGTGTTACAGTGTTTCTTTGCACAGGAATGAAGCAAATTCATCATGCACGTGCCACCAAATATGTATCAGGGCATAAAAATTTAATTTTTTAGAGTTATGTATACATTGTCCTACAGGGAGATCTGTCAGATGCTGTGTTCATTCAGCAGGAGAGTTGTGATATTGCAGGAGAGCAAGAGTTCAACCGTCTGTAAGTAAGAGGTTAGAGACAAGCTTAACTTGAACGAAAGCCAAAGAGCTTCTTGCATTTGCTGGAAGTCATTATGACTTTGTCTCATCAATAAAAAAAAAAAAAAAAAAAAAAAACAATGCCGGTGCAGTAATAGATTCACTTTAAAAGTCTCCCATATAAGGGCGCCTGGGTGGCTCAGTCGGTTAAGTGTCTGAGGTCAGCTCAGGTCATGATCTCACAGTCCATGGGTTCAAGCTCAACATGAGGCTCTGTGCTGACAGCTCAGAGCCTGGAACCTGCTTCATATTCTGTGTCTCCCTCTCTCTCTGCCCCTCCCCTGTTCGCTCTCTGTCTCTGTCTCTCAAAATAAAATAAAGACATAAAATATTTTTTAAAAAGTCACCCATATAGAAAAGCTGCAAACTTAACATGGGATAACAGTGGATGTTTAAAAAAAATACGTGAGACACTTTGTACACTGAACTATTAACTCTAACTGCCATCATTTAGTATTAACGGTTCTTAATTCTTTCAGCTACACTGCCAGTAAGCCAGTAAGCTGCAGATACTAGTTTAGATCGTCAAACCAAGGCATTATGGAAATCCGCAGGTGTAAACTAATGTTCTATTTTGAGCTGTGCATTCAAAAACAAAATGAAATGATGCTTTCCTTCACTCTGCAAAAGCATTTTATTTGATGTAGTCCCAAAAGTTTATTTTTGCTTTTGTTTCCTTTGTCTTAAGAGACATATCTAGGAAACTATGTCGCTATGGCTGATGTAAAAGAAATCACTGCCTATGTTCTCTTCTAGGATTCTTATGGTTTCAGGTCTCCCTGTTAAGTCTTTAATCCATTTGGAGTTTATTTTCCTGTGTTGTGTTAGAAAGTGGTCCATTTTCATTCTTTTGCATGTAGCTGTCCAGTTTTCCAGCACCATTTATTGAAGAGAATATCTTTACCTCATTGTATATTCTTGCCTCCTTTGTCATAGATTAACTGATCTTAATGAGCATGGGCTTATTTCTAGGCTCTCTATTCTATTCCGGTGATCTCTGTGTCCATTTTTGTGTCAGTATCATACTTTTTTGCTTACCACAGTTTTGTAGTATCTGTTGAAATCTGGAATTGTGATACCTCTAGCTTTCTTCTTCTCAAGATTGCATTGACCAGTCAGGGTATTTTGTGAATCTATACAAATTTTAGAATGATTTTTTGTAGTTTTGTGAAAAATGCTGTTGGTATTTTGATAAGGATTGCATTAAATCTATAGGGGGCTTTGGGTAGGATAGGCATTGTCAACAAAACAAAAAGACAACTTACTGAATGATTAAAGATATTTGTAAATGATATATCCAATAAGAAACTAATATGCAAAATATATAAAGAATTTATATCACTCAACACCAAAAGAAAAACAAGCAAACCAACAAACAATCTGATTAACAAATGGGCAGAGGACTTGAAGAGACACTTTTCCAAAGAAGACAACAGATGACCAAGAGACACATGAAGAGAAGCTCAAAATGATTCACTATCAGGGAAATACAAATCAAAACCACAACGAGATATCACTTCACACCTGTCAGAATGGCTAAAGGAATTTTTAAAAAAAGATATAAACAAAACAAGAAATAACAAGTGCTGGTGAGGGTAATGAGAAAAAAGAACTCTCACGCACTGTTGAGAATGTCAATTGGTATAGTCACTGTATAAAACAGTATGGAGGGTGTTCAAAAAATTAAAACTAGAAACACCATATGATCCCACAATTATAACATAGGGTTTACCCAAAGGAAAAAAAAAACTAATTCAAAAAGGTATATGAACCCTTACATTTATTGCAGCATTATTTACAATAGCCAAGATGTGGAATCACCTAAGTGTCCACCAACAAATGAAGGGATAAAGAAGATATGGTATATATACACAGTGGAATATTACACAACCATGAAAAGAATGAAAACCTGCCATTTGTGACAGCATGGATAGATCTAGAAAGTATTATACTAAATGAAATAAGTCAGACTGAGAAAAACAAATACTATGTGATTGGACTCACATGTGGAATCTAAAATAACAACAAATAAATAGGCAAACTAACATAAAGCAGTATCAGACCTTCGACACATGAGTGGCTCAGTGGGTTAAGTGGCGTACTCTTGATTTTGGCTCAGGTCATGATCTCATGGTTTGTGGGACCAAGCCCCACATTGGGCTCCATGCTCAAGCAGCACAGAGCCTGCTTGGGATTCTCTCTCTCTCTCTCTCTCTCTCTCTCTCTCTCCTTCCCTCCCTCCCTCCCTCCCTCTCTCTCTCTCTCCCTCTGTCTCTGCCCTTCCCCTGCTCAAGCATGCACTCTCTTTCTCTCTGTCTATCTGTTTCTGTCTCTCAAAATAAATAAATAAAGTTTAAAAAAACAGAATCAGACCTATAAATACAGAGAACAAACTGAAGGTTGGTAGAAGAAATGGGGGTGGACAGGATGGGGGAAGGGAATGGGAGATGCACACTACCTGTTACGGAATGAATAGGTCACAAGAATAAAAGGCACAGCATAGGGAATATAATTAATGATATTATAAGAGCATTTATGGTGACAGATGGTAGCTGCACTTGCAATGAACATGGCAAAATGTATAGAGATGTTGCATACCTGAAACTAATGTAGCAATGTGTGGCAATTATACTCAAAGAACTCTTTGTAAAACACAAAAACAAAATAAAAATGAATACACTAGGGATAGTAAAAAAATAATTCATTTGCATACAGAAGAAATCAAATAAGGTAATGATCCAAATTATAGAATGTTTTGATTTTGCAAGAAATTTTTTAAATACTGTACATGGAAGTACATATTGGTACAATCTTTCCGGGAGGCCAACTGGCATTTTATTTCCAAAAATTGACAATACAGCTGAAGCTAGTATAGTATTTTATGTTAATTGTGCTGGAAATAATATAAAAAAAATAAAAAGTAGATTTAAAAAATAAAAAATGAAAAATCAAAGTAAAAAAAACCTGACAAAATACAATATTTTTCTCCAAATCATTTAAATTCTCAAAATTGACTGTAAGGGAATAATTAGGATTAGGTTCTTCCCCGAACTATGTATAATAACAAAGATGGAGAACTAATGTAAATATCAGAAAGTAGAGAAATGTTTGAATAAATGATGTAATCATTATAAAAATGACTATCAGGCAAATATATTAGATTTCTAAGAATATTTAATAACACAGGGAAAAATAATAATAAGGAAAAATATTTGACAGTGACATTTTGAAAATTAATATTCTAATACCTGCATACATCGTACATATATGTGAAATTACATGTTTATTTCTGTATAGTAGGATCACCAATAAGGTCACATTTTTTTACATTTTCCATGTTTTCCAAATTTCTATAATGGCATGAATTACTGTTAGAAATAGCAAACACATGGTGATTTCTAGAACACTTTTACATGTTCACATGATCATGAGCTGGATGTAGTACTCCTAAGAATGATTCCAAGGAGCAGGTAACCTGAAATATCAATTCAAGTGGACCAACTTCCAGACAGATATTTAAGAAACATAAATTCTAATCAATATTCTTTAGTGTTGGCCTTTTTAAAGGAAGCACAAGATGTTCTTTTACTTGTTACCTTGTCACAATTTCTTATTTTCACCAACCTCAAATCTCGAACAGATTATACTATTGCATATTGAATCACCTATATGTTCATGCATTGTTCTTTAAGTAACACAAATAATCAAGTTCAGGACAAAAACACTATCAAATTTGGACACATCCTGGACTTCCTATAACATCTCAAAGCAAACATTTGATTTATTCTGGTTCTATTCAAAACATTTGACTTATTCTGGTGTCATTCAAAAGGAGAACACTTAGTTTAAGAAACAGATTGAAAAAGGGGCCCAATGTGTCATCAGAATAATTATAATTTGGTTATGTTTTTAAAAGGACAGAGTAAAATTAGTACTAAAATCAATCTGAGGTAGAATCATCAAACCTAAAATTGGAACTCAAAGTGAGGTAAAAGCTGATACATTTTGAGATATTAGAAATATGATTACATGGGAAATCAGCTTTATTAGTCTGGATTCATTCCTGGAATGACATTTTTCAATGTCCTGCATAGTAATATGAATCTTTCTATTACAATCATTTTTAGGGTGGTGATGAAGAGGCAAAGAGTGTGTAACATAATGAGATACACATGTGTACCAGTGTATAGACATACATATCTTAGGTATTATTGTATAATTCTGGGTAACACTATTATTCAAAATGGTACTATATTATTCTGGATAACATGGCTAGTAATTATTATATTATTCTGGCTGAATAACATTTATTATACTGAATAACATATGTAAAAATTTAAGGTTTTATTAGAAAAATATAGTGACTATAATTCTTAGTAACCATTCTTTCCTTATATTTAATAATATAAAATAACATTGGGTTCTAATTTTTAATTAGGTAAAAATACAGGATGAAATTTCATCAATATTTTGTTGATTCTATTTAAAATACTTCAGACAAGTGCTTTGTATTTTTTTCTTTTTTTAAGGAGTACTATATGTTGTGTATTTGTATGTATATTTGTGTGTGTGTAACACAACTGAGGG
This sequence comes from Crocuta crocuta, assembly GCF_008692635.1. Taxonomy (NCBI): domain Eukaryota; kingdom Metazoa; phylum Chordata; class Mammalia; order Carnivora; family Hyaenidae; genus Crocuta; species Crocuta crocuta. The sequence goes on from NW_027529569.1 coordinate 242,660, forward strand.
ATAGGACACTAAATTACAGTCAGTAATTCAGTTCGTTGCTGTTATGGCTGAATGCTTGTGTCCTTCCACTCTCCAAACTCAATATGTTTAAAAAACTATTTCTCAAGGTGGTGGTATTTGCAGGTGGGCCTTTGGTAAGTAACCAGGTTCTGGGGGTGGAGCCCTAACAAAAGAGTTTGTGTCCTTAAAAGAGGCTATAGAGAGGCACCTTGTGTGCATTTAGTTGAGCATGTGACTTTTGATTTTGGCTCAGGTCATGATCTAACAGTTTGTAAGCTGAAGCCCTGTGTCAGGCTGTGTGCTGACAGTGTGAGCCTGCTTGAGATTCTCTCTCTCCTTCTCTTTCTCTGACTTCCCCCCACTTGCTCTTTCTTCTTCTCTCTCTCTCTCTCAAAAAAAAAGTGGCTAAAGAGACCATATTTCTCTGCTTCTACCTTCTACCATGTAAAGGCACAAGTGGGGTATGAACCAAGAGGTGAGCCCTCACCAGACAACAAATTTGCCAGCACCTTGATCTTAGACTTCTTGGCCCCCACAACTGTGAGAAATTAATGTCTGTTATTTATAAGCCTCCCAGTCTGTGGAATTTGGTACAGAAGCCCAGACTAAGACAGTTCCTCTTGTAATAGTCATTCTCAAAGTTGGAGACAGCATAGGGAGTTGTATCAAATCTCCAGTGGGCAGGAGAGTTCATTTGAAAACCCAAAAACTTTTAAGATCATTTTGATACATCATATATAAATGCATTCGCTTGCCATTGGAGAATGATGTTTTAAATAGGAAATCTAAACTTCTAAGAAAGAAGAAAACAGGTTATTTTTAGACTAACATTTAATATATGATTGTATTTTAGATATACATTCAAGTATAAACAATAACATTATATTTAGAAATCACTACACTTGTTCTATTTAGTGTAAGTAAAATAAAGTATTTGGGTTTCTTTATATTCTTACTGTGGTTATATATGTATATATGTTTGTATTATATATGCACGTATATAAGATATACACAATGACACAGAAAAACTCAGAGACGGAATGAAAGAGAAAGGCAGAGAGTCAGAAGTAGAGAGTAAGAGAAAATATACAAGTAAAGACAGAAAAAAAATGTTTCTTTGTATTGAATAAATAATAAGATAGACCCTCTTTTTTATTCTTCGATATTCATGTATTTATTCATTCATTCATTTGTTCATGAGTTTATGATTAATTTTATAGTTAGCGATGACTTAGGCTTTGGAAATAAAATGAATAAAATTTTATTTTTATTTACGTTTTAACTTTTTTATCAGTGTTTATTTATTTATTTGAGAAGGAAAGGGCACAAGAGAACACACGTGAGCTGGGAAGGGGCCGAAAGACAGAGCGAGAACCTCCAGCAGGCTCTGCGCTGCCAGCACTTGGGGCTTGATCCCTCCAACAATGAGATCGTGACCTAAGCTGAAATCAATAGTCAGCTGCTTAATCGACTGAGCCACCCAGGTGCCCCTAAAATTTTATTTTTATAATCAATATACAAGTTATAATTCTGAAAATCAATGCACAAGTTAACATTTCAAATATTGGCTGATGCTTTAAATTCTCCAAATAAACAATAGCTCACAATTGAAGTATTTAAGGATTATTAACTTACATATAATATTGTACACATATATATGTATGCAAATATATCTAAAGTTCAACATAATTTCATATCTATTTTGTCAATTCTGATTATAATATTCTTCTTAAGTTTACAAATAGGATTTTCATACAGATCTTTGGTTAAGTGTAGGCATAAATGATCATTTTAGTTTGTTCAAAGGAACATTAGAAGTATAAAAAAGCTAACCCAAGGCAGAATTTTGACCTTAAAACATTTGAATGCATCACAAAATTATATTGCCTACCAGTGCTAATTATCAATTTATTACTGTTCAGCTCCAAATCTAGATTTGATTGCTTATTCTGTAAAAGTGAGGCTGAGCACTTTAAATATTTTCCTTTTCTCATCTGGCATGATGATATTAAGCTTTTTCAGAAGAGGAGGCAGACGCAAGGGTTGTAGAACCATCTTTTCTGGCTCCAGCATGCTTGCCTCAATAGGCTTCTTCAGCTGGAGATGTTTCTAGCGTCCAGCTCCTGAACTGCATTTGGCTCTTCCAGCTACTTGGCTTTACCAACTCCAGGCTTCTGAAGTGGACAGTAGTCCTTCAACATAGGCTGCTGAAATATGCACAGTTTCTCCAGCACCAGGCTCCTGAGGCATGGATGCCTTGTTCAAAGTTCAACAGCTGCAGCATGCATGTTTACTCAGGTGGGGGTTCCTGCAGAACAGGTAGTTTCTCCAGAGCCTGCTTCCTTCAGTGTGCATGGCTCCCTGCAGTGCCATGGCTACTCCCACATACACATTCTATAGTATATGGTGGTCGGCAAAGCTTGGAGGCCCACAGATTCATCTGACACTCTCCATTGGGCGGTTTTAGAGTAAGTGCCAGCAGTGAAACACATTCCCATGAATGGCTTTCTCTGGAACCTAGAGGGTGGATTTCCAGCTAGTTCTGTCAGTGTAGATTGAAGACCTGGGGGATGGTGAGTAGACTTTTTCTTGAGTGCTCCAGCCCATGCCCAGAGGTAGTGGCCACATCTTATACCTCTGTTCCCATATTCTGTATAATTCTCTTTAATTCTCTCTACTTTTCACTGGCCAATACCTCCTGACTTCAATTTCTTGTTAAAGTTAATCATTCTGTATATTAAACTTTCCTTGTTCAAATAACTCTGTGGTTTCTCTCCCTTGAACTCTAACAGATATACTAATGAATGATTACATTGACTACAATAACCAGATTAAAAATGTTGAGCTGGTTAATATCTAGTTGTTAATTTCATTTTTCATATAACTCATGACTGGATAAGTCATGAAGCACTGAGCATGTTACAATCAATTCTGTGTGTCCTATTTTTTATAATATTATTGACAAACTAAATAAGTCACTAGAATGTTGAATAGGATGATGGTACATCTCAAACTATGATATATGTTTATACAAACTTAGACTCTTTTGCTGGATAATTTAGAAGGAGATATATCTCTTTAAATATTTGAAGGTTTGTTATGCAACTAAAAACTAGATTTGTTGTATAATCAATTGAAAAATGAGTATAATTTATGAGAAGACAAATGTTGCTATAATAGTAAGGAAGTACTTGTGACAACTGGCTGGGTTAAAACAGACTAATAATTTCTCTGTCACCAGAACTGTTTAAATTAAGCTCAGGTGCCTGCTTTTCTTAGATATTAGCGAAGGATGACTTGTAACATGAAATAGATGGCCTCTACGATCATTTTCAACTCTGAAAGTCATGCATCTGTGTATCTCTGACCATAATGTGATTGACAACTGTGTTATCTAAAATAGATTGTGAGGGATTTTATCTTTTTTAAGAAGTTTGTGTTTTATTTTACAATCTTAATTAACATTTATATATCTCTTGTGATCATAGATTTATGTAGGTCAGTGATGAAAAAGCATGGTGTTCACTCAAATGTAATTTTATTAACTGAAGTTACTTCACCTGAAATATGCAGGCTTTCAATAGCAACAACATTAAAACCAGAACAAAAAAAATCATATAGGATTATATGATAGGATTTTGTTCCATAAATGCAAAGCTTCTCTCCTCAAACATTATCATTTCAATATAATCTCATATATACAAGCATTTTTCTTTAATTACTCTACATTATTCTGTTAACTTCATTGGAAAAGTAGGCCCCGATGGGGCTCATGAGACATGGAAACTATTAAAGTGTTAGCTAACAATTCAAGCACAAGAGTGCTGGACTAAACTTTAGAAGTAATTTAAGGATACCGAATAAAATGAACTAAGCTGGCATATGTCCCAAGTGCTGGAGTGACATGAGAGCTTCAATGAACACCATCAGTCAGGAATCTGATCTCACTTTTCATCCTTGCCACTTGTATCATTTTGAATCCTTATATTATTCTTGGGTATTGATGCATTTCTAACTTTTATGGAAATGTGCAATCTTACAATTCATCAACACCATAATGTATTGCCCTAAAATGTGGCTTAAATCTTTCTTATTTTTTTGTCAAATTCAGAACTTTAGCACTTTTTCAGTTTCATGTTTGTGCTTCATTAAGTCTATCTATACTCAACTAAGCAGGTAAAAACACCTGAATTTACTTGTCAAGTTGCTCAATATCAATAGCCAGTTTCATAAGTCAGGGCCCACAAAATATTTCTAAACTGCATTACACGAATGTGTGCATATTTATTTAATGTCTGTTATAGATTGAGTTATATTAAGTAAGGATTATACAAAAGTCAAAATAATGCTTGTTGTCTTTTCACAGATGAAAAATCTCATCTAGTTTGAAAAACTGACTTGAAAGTCTGAATTATGGGAAAATACTAATAGAAGAGTTCTGTTCAATTCACTGTGGCTTAAAAAGAACCATAAATATGGCCAGTGTCAGTAGGCCAGTGTGCCATGTAGGCAGACTTTATATATGTTACCAGGAAAATGGAAAGGTGAGAGGAAACCTAATGGGTAAAATACTATGCCCACAAAACATATGGCTACCTTTCATCTGAAATGGTTGGAGTCTGAGATAGAAATGAGAAAGTGAGATGAGATGAATTTGGGAAGGTAATAGATTTTGGGGGTGAAGTATCATCCACTCTGAAAAAGACCTGACACTATATTAATTTTCCTTGTCTTTACACAAAGACCAACAAGTATTTTATTTATGTTAAAAAAATCATCTTCCAGTTATTTCTTTACCTTTGTATGTGTCATAATCAGGAAACAGATGGCACACCCAAAGTGAACAATTTGAAAAGCATTCAATGAAGACTACTTAAAGTTAAAGATAACGTGTAAATAGATATAGTGTTATACCTCAAGTCCAGTGCAATGTAGGGGTAAGCATGACACCATCCAGTGAGGCCCACAGTAAGGCCAAGGGATAAATCTGGGGAATGTATAACCCAAACTCTTCCTCAACCCTTCCACTTATTTCATAAAAGTGCTACTCATCTATCAAACCCAAAAGGAAACTGAGGGACCAAAGAGTCTATTGACCATAATAGTTAGCTTCTAGTGCATAGAAGATGGTGGAGAGTGATCTGGATATCTAATGCACTATCTTATGTGACATTAAAAGCAACAGGAACTTTTAAATTTGCCTTCTCAATTTCTCTGTTATCTCTGCATAAATATATATGGAGAGGTAAAGATTTGCATTTTAATCTACACATAAATCAGTTTCCTTTGAGGTTTTCTGGGAACAAAATGACATGTGTAGATTTGTATTTTAAAGTCATCATTTGTAACCTTTCTAATGTGGAGGATAGGTGAGGAGACAAATCCACTGGTCATCAATAGTCCATGCAAATGAAAATAAACCTATGAATTACATGAATAGCATGGAGAATATAAGGAAGGAATCAAGAGGTAAGCCAAAAAGTGTTGATGAACAGTTTTGTGTCTGCTTCCAAGTGAGAGTATGTCTGTGGGAGGGGTGATGATGTTAGTAAGCTATGAAATTAAAATTGATTTCAAGAATCCATTTTAGAGTTATTGGTCATGACATTGACCTAAATACCTAGGGAAAGAAATACATTTAGTTCTTGGGGAGATAAAAGTAAATTCAGCTAGGATGATGAAATAGAGAAGGCTAAGAAGTGTACAGATTGTAATTAGTGATAAGAGGTCAGAAATATGTGTATAAAGTTCAAAATAGTGGTTTGAATTAGAGTTATAAATTGAAATTGAAACCATAAAAATGGATAAGATTGCCCAGGGAGATCCATTGTAAGGAGACAAGGGTCATTATTGAATCATCCATATTTTCAAATTTAGTAGACACATACACACAAAGAAATAAAAGACATAATGATTTAAAAGAAAGAAACATAAAATTTTCATTATTCTCAGATGACACAATTATCCAGGCAGGAAACTCTAAAATTGCTAGAAGGAAAAGAGGACCTACTAGATTTAATAAGTCGGTTTAATAATGTTGCAGAACTCAAAATTAATTATATAACTGTATGGTAGGAATAAAAATTTGGAAAATGAAATTTAAAGAATACCATTTCTGGGGCGCCTGTGTGGCTCAGTCGGTTAAGAATACCATTTCAAGTAGCATCCAAAGACATAAGATACTTGGGATTATATTTTATGAAAGTTGTCCAAGATCTTTACATTAAAAGCTATTGGGGGCCTGAGTGTTTAGCTGGTTAAGCATCTGACTTCAGCTCAGGTCATGATCTCACAGTTCGTGGGTTCAAGCCCCATGGTGGGTTCTGCGCTGACAGCTCTCTCTCTCTCTGCCCTTCCCCCTCCTCACACTGTCTCTATCAAAAATGAATAAACGTTAAAAATTTTAAAAATAAAAGCTGTAAAATAAGGGTGAGATAAAAGTTTAAAGTCCTAAATAAGCAAGAAATATACTGCATTCATAGATTAAAAGACTCAAAATTATTAACATGCTAAGTGTCCACAAAATGAAGCACAGATTCAAAGCAATCCTAAAATTGCAGCATGCTTTTTTTTTTTTTTTTTTTGGTGTGAATGATGGCAAAATGATTCTAAAACTTGAATGGAAATGGAAAAAGCTCTAGGATAACCAAAATAATATTGACAAAGAGTAACAAAATAGGAAGACTCTCTCTTTCTGACTTAAAATTTTACATTAACTACAGTGAACAAGACAATGTGGTCTAGTCAAATGATATACAAATAGGGCAATAGAACAGAGGAGACAGTTCAAAACTAGGCCCCACCTACCTATGTAAGTACCAAATAATTTTTACAGGTGTTAAACAACCCAGTTGGGAAAGAAAATTTTCTTTGACAAATGGTGTTGGAATTGCTGAATATCCATATAAAAAAGCAAACAATACAAACCTTGACATTTAACTCACACAAAACATGAAAGCCAATTCAAATTGGTCATCTTGAATTGAAGACCTAACACTCAATACATACACATTGAAGTTAAAAGTCAAAACTTTAAGTGTTCTAGAAGAAAACATAGAATATACTTGTGACTTGAAGAGGCAAATGTTTTTTTTCCATCACAAAAGTTTTAAATTTCTGGTTCACCAAACTCACATAAGAAAATTATTTGGCTAGCCAGAGACTGGTAAAAACATATTTTAACACATCTGGCAAAGGTCTTACATCTTGCATATGTGAAGATCTCCTACAACTCCTTAAAATTACTAACAATGTGGGTATCTGGGGAGGCTCAGTCAGTTAAGAGTATGACTTCAGCTGAGGTCATGATCTCGCAGATCTCTGTCCTGACAGTTCAGAGCCTGGAGCCTGCTTTGGATTCTGTGTCTCTGTCTCTCACACTCTGTCTCTATCTTAAAAATAAATAAACATTTAAAAATTAAAAAAAAATAAAATTACTAATAATGCAAAATAATTTGCAAAAGTCTGAGGTAATAAAATAAAATTATCTCTATTTTTATATAGATGTGGTTTACAAATTGTACATATTTGCCAAAACTGATTTGACTGTGTATTAACTATTTGTGCATTACATTGCCTTAAAAATGAAATTAACTGGACATTTCATAGTTTATCTGGGAATAGCAGTGCTAGATCCTATATACCCTCTAAAACCAATCTTATAAAAACCACAAAAAGTCTTCTGGTGTCTTGTGGATTTTTTTTTTCTGTAGAAAGAGGCGAATACTAGTATTGCAAAGCAATGCATTTTTATTATAGAAGATTATGACATGGCAGCTTAGGATACGCTAAGTACCAAAGGGTCATTGCATGCATATGTGCTTAATATTATTGTTTGATATAATCATTCAAATGTAATTAAACCACAAAACAGACTCTCGTAGGTAAGAACTTGCTCCATATCACTACTCCATTCAGGTCCAGAGATGGCAGTGTAAAGATAAGTGTGGCAGAAATGTACCCGGTTATTCTCACAGCAAGGATCCACGTTAACAGAAAAATCCCTAGTGTTCTTTCAACTATCACTCAAGTTTCCAGACATAGGCTGACTCACTGTAACATCCCTTCCTCCAGAGTTACTTTTTATGAAGTGTTTTGAATGAGAGTGGCCCTGACTTTTATTTAGTTTGAAATAGATCATATATATTCCTATCACAGAAATAATATAAGAATTATAAACTCCCAACCCAGATTCAGAAGTAAAGTTTAAATCGAAGGTCCCTGTGTATTTCTCCCAATTTGCCTTGTCCCTCCTCCCCCACTCCCACTGTACAAAAGGCAAATATTGTCTGGAATTTGGTGCACATCCATTCCATACATGTTTTCACATTTCGTTGCAGACTTCTCAGAAAAACAACGCACAATGTGGCTTTGGGCGTTTTTAATCCTTGAAATGAATTTTATTATATTGCATATATGCTTTTGTAACTTGCTACTTTTCATTCAATACAGTATTAGTGAGATCTCTCCATGTTTTTTTTTTTAAGTTTTTTTAATGTTTTATTTATTTCTGAGAGAGAGAGAAACAGTGTGAGCAGGGGAGGGTCAGAGAGAGAGGGAGACACAGAATCTGAAGCAGGCTCCAGGCTCTGAGCTGTCAGCACAGAGCCTGACATGGGGCTCGAACCCACAAGGTGAGATCATGACCTGAGTTGAAGTCAGACACTTAACCGACTGAGCCACCCAGGTGCCCCAGTCTCTCCATGTTGATACATGCTACTTCAGCTCACTCATTTCCTCACCTTATTTTTTGGTGGGTTGGTGTTTTTTTTTGTTGTTTTGTTTTTTGTTGTTTCTTTTGGTCCAACAGTTGATACGGATAAGCTGGTGAACTTCCATTTTGCTCCTGTTGCCTTTTCTTCTTTTCTCCTTTAGTGAAATTGAAAGTACCCTGATGAGTATTTCAGGCATTTTGTGACTTTGGCAAGAGCGTGTATGCCGCAGTTGTTTTCCCCTTTCAGAGCTGAGCTGAAGTGTTAATTACTTATTCCAACTGGCAGTCTTGCAAAAATTTCTTTGAAAGCAAGGGCTAAAATTGTGGAGATAGTAGCTGTGAAAGAGGAGCATGGCAACCCACATTTATACCAAACAAGGTGACAAAAATGGATGAAAGCAGTGTCCCTAAAACTGACCCAAAGTTTCCAACAGAACAGAAGGAATATATACAGATCCCAAAATGATTGAAGTGAATAAGCTCCTCTAGTTCCACCATTCTGTCTAAATAGAGAGATGACACTTTTCCCAGCTCACAGAATGTGAGATATTTTGGGAGATAATGCCAATGTATTTGAAGTGAGTCAAGAATTCTCTGTCTCCATCTGCATGCTTGGGCAGTGTACATTTTCTGACATAAAAGGAGTGACGATAATAATAACAACCCCATTATTTGAGTGCTTATTCTGTGCCCTGCAGCCCTCAAAAGACTTTATGTATAACAGATTAAATCCTCACAATAATATTAAGGAAAACCATTATTTTTCCCATCTATAAGTGAAGAACTTGGGCACCAAAAGACTCACTAACCAGTTCAAACATATAAATCTTAAAATGGACATTTTTGTCAGATATTCCTCATTTTACTCAGTGACGATTGACTGACATCCTGCTCCTTACCATTTCTGTTAATCTCTAGAGATTCCACACTGTAGGAATAATTTTATTTATATCCTTTTCCAAACTACTCAAATATGTGCTCCTTAGATGTTCTGAAGGCTGGACCAGTGTTCCCAAATATACCAAAAATGAAAAGATCTTAGGTTTTATTAAACTTGAATTTGTCCTAAATCTAGATCTATAATTTGCCAGTTGCAGAACTGACCATCAGTTTCCTCCTCTTTAGAATGGAATAATAATACTACTTCATGCATGATTGTGGTGATTAAAAGAGTTCATGCATACCGAGTTGCATTGGGTGGAGTTCCCAGGATTGGAAACAAGTCCCATAACTGAGAACCAAAAATGTAAAGGGTCCAGTGCTATAAGCCTAGGGAACTATACCATCTGTTAGAACTAGCTAAAGGCAATCTTAGACATACAATTTCAACAGAAACCCCTCCACCACCTCTGTTGCCACCTGGATGAATGAATATAAGTATAAAAATGGAACAGGGCCAGGGATGGCCATTGAGTTGGGCATGGTTTATGAAAAGAAACCCTCCGTTTTCTTTTCCTTTCCTTCGCCAAGGAAGAGAAACATCAAGAGATGTCTCATGATGTCTCACATATTCTGGTGTTTATTCTAGTGCTCAGGGGCTACTAGAAATGGACAAAAGCATGGGTGAGGCTTGGCGGGTGGGACAATGGAGAGAAGAGAAGACAAGGCACTCACCAGAACTCAATTCCCAAGAGTCACAGATAATTGATCCATCTCTTGTCCATAAGATTCAGGTCTGCAGGCCATAAAGATCAGCAGACATAGGTTTGTGAGGGATGAAGCCAGCAGAGGGCAAAAGGGCACTTGCTGAATTTGACATGGCACTTCCACTGAGGACAGCCAGAAATTTCCTGGAACTGTCAATGGGCCAACATTACCTGCTCAGACTAGTCAGAATTCAGCTTTCATCAGCAGGACTTCCTAATTGAATAAAAGAGAAAATGAACTAGGAAAGTAATTATGAGCAACCAAGGAGAGGACACCAAATTTATAACAGAGAGCCATAAAAGGAGATGGCAGTTGTTTCCCCCTAATAGATTCGCCCTCAGAACCTGAATGGCAAGCATAGGAAGACGAGGGGGCAAATGAAAGAGCAGATTTTGGCTCCCATTAAACTCCAGGCTGCTCCAGCCTTTCGTTTAGCTTGCACTGGTAGGGGATTGGATCTGAGAGAGAAGAACTTTGAACAAGATGTAAAATTGAAAATATGAAACAAAAAAGGTGAGGTTGTGAGATCTAAAAATATGTTTCAATAACTCCAAGTATCTAAGTATCTAAGTATAGAATTGAATTGCTATGCCATTAAGGAAGATAGCTCCCCAGTAGTAAAGGTGGGTGTATTGATAGAACATTTCTGGTAGCCATTATTGGAGAATTAACATAACTGAGTCCTTTACACAGTTACACACTGTGTAACTTTACACACCTGCAATTTATAACTGCATACTTTATCAATATACCAATTATTAAGCTGTTGCCCTTCTCTTCCAATCCAGCCTTCTATTCTCTGTGTTGCATAACTGCAACAGTGACTATAGAGGCCATAGTCCCCATTTATCACTCCTTGTGGTGTCTACCAAAAGGGGAAAACAGACTGAGAGATTGGAAGAGGGAAGAGAGAGACGCCCCCTCCTGTTTGTTTGCTATACCTGTCAGCGTCACCTGGGCACTATGCCCTAGTCTTTTCATTAATTCTAATTTCTAGCTTTCATGGCATTCTCAGCCCACCCTGGACGATGCTACCCCCTCACAGGTATGAGCCCCACTTCCAGGTTCTGATATACCGACCTCTTCGACCTCTTCGCTTTTGTCTCCCAGTCTCTAGGGCGATATTTGCTTCTTAAAGTTACTGTGTTAACTCAGTGTTCTCATTTGGTTTGTTTTCTATGACTAGTTTAATCATTTTCTCACAATAAGCTGTCTCTGAAAATAGTGTTTCAGATGTTTTCTTTCATTTTTTAATGTTTATTTATGTTGAGAGAGAGGCAGAGAGAGAGAGCCAGCAGGGAAGAGGCAGAGAGAGAGGACAGGGAAGAGGAAACAGCTCTGTGCTGCCAGCACACAGCCTGATGTGGGCCTCAGACCCACAAGCCATGAGATCATTACCTGAGCCAAAACCAAGAGTCAGATGCGTAACCAGTTGAGCCACCCATGTACCCCTCAAAAGTTTTCTTGACCAGACGGTGGTTGATAGAATGAAGTATACTAGCTACTGAATTAATATATAATAGTCAGTTTATAACAATTCCTGCCCCTCATGAGAAGTGGAAGTAGAAGATGGAATTCTACTGTGCTTTTCTCTCCCCGTGAGTACTTATTTGACCATTAATAGGAGCATTGTTTTCATAATAAGGCCATGAAGACTTTTACCCAAGAACTACCCTGGATGTGGTAGTGAATATATATAGTCACTCTTTATCACTGTTATTTCTACAGTTGTGCCCCCTTAAGCACAGAGACTATGTTCCAAGGCTCCCATTGGATGCCTGAAACTGTGAATAGTGCTGATACTATATATACTATGCTTTTCCCTACATATACATACCTATGATAAAGGTTAATTTATAAATTAGGCACCATACGAGATTAATAACAGTACCTAATAATAAAATAGAACAATTACAGCAATATTCACTAATACAAGTTAGATGAATGTGGTCTCTCTCTCTTTCTCAAAATATCCTATGGCACAGTCCTCATGCTTCTCTCTGTGATGATATGAGATGATAAGATGCTATGTGATGAGGTAAAGTGAGGTGAAGGATGTAGGCACTGTAACATAGTGTTAGGCTGCTACCGACCTCTGACATTGTGTCAGGATGATCATGCACCGCAGTTGACTGCAGGTAACCGAAACCTCTGAAAGTGAAGCCATGAATGAGGCAGGGCTTCTGTTTCTCACTATTTCTGTGTGTATGCATATACATGTATATATTTTATATATACACATAGAAAATATAGAAAACTATATGTAACATATAATGTATAAATACATAAGATATACAAAAATATATCTTGTATATATGTGAGAAAGAGCTAAGAAAAGAGAGGATCATTACATTCAATGATGGTAACCGTATTTTCAAGATTAAGATTTATATAGTGAGTTTGCTTAGATAAACGGTGCTCCAAAGCCATATATACATAATTTGACAATCAGGGATATAAAAATCCCCCGCATTTTAAAATCTTGTATCTGGCAACTGCAGCTATCTAAATTTCTTCACATGAAACATTGCTACCTAGGTCACTCCATAAATGCTCTAAAGTTTAATCAACAAATAATTAAGGAATGTGTTTTATAATCTTATCTCTGAGCTTTGTACTTCTTTTCCTGTCAGAATTGTGTCATTGAGGAGTGTGGCTACAACTATATAAAACTATATAAGATCTTTCTGGTTTTGGAATGTGAATTTTCAGATGTTATATTTTTATCTTCAACAGTTTTAATTAGATTTTAGTTCCTGCCTTAATTTATTTTCTATTTTAACTTGTCATGATGATTTTTTTTTTATTCTGATGGTTCCACATTTCTTAGGGAACAGCTCAGACATTTCATGAGAACGGCATGCACTCCAGCTGGCCAGCAAGGTTGAAGTCATTCTGTGGTAGGAAACAGACGCTATGTCATCACTCCGATGCGTTTGTAGTCCTAGCTAATCTCTGAGCATTTTGAATTTTTGCACCTGAACCCCCTGGGTTACAATTAGTTTTTAACAATGTAATTTGAGCTTCTTCTAACAATCTCTGATCACTCATAAATTAACTATTCACCTTGAACCACATAAAAATGAAGCATACTTTTCTTTCACCACCCATCACCTCCAAGTTACAACGTTTTTGATTCCCCACCATCCTAAGGGTTTAAAAAATAGAAATAAATATTTACTTAACTGGTTCTAGAAGACCATTTGGAAAAAAAAAGTGTCAATGAATGAAAGTAAACAGAAAAAAGGAAACAATAAAGAGAGGTTCAAGAACCTGTACAAACAAAGGCCATTTGCAGTCATGTAAGTACAAATAAAGCAAGACCTATTTCCTAAACTCTGCACACCTCAGGCTTACCGTATAGTAAGAGATAGTGAATCTGTGTGGAATCAATATATAAGTCTTCTTTTAATCAGTTATTCATTAATTGATTATGCCTTTATTAAGTATCTAATTTAAGACAGGGGAATAAGCAAAGAAGGAGTAAGAATCAATAACAGTAACAATATAACAACAGCGATAAAAACACCAACCAAAACACACTGCTTTCATAGTCTTTATGTACTAATACAGTGATTCACACAATATCAACTAGGTAAATGCAACAGATAGTTTATCAGAGTAATGGGCAGCATGGAAACAAACAGGTGCACTTGTGTTTGTGCATGGTATATAATTTTTAAAAGGGGTCAGAAATACCTCAAAGAGAAGACCTTGGAATGAGCACCTTAAAGAGATGAAAAAAAAAATGAGTCTTGTAATTAAAAGTGAAGGAAGGAGCGCCTGGGCGGCTCAGTCAGTTTAGTGTCTGACTTTGGCCCAGGTCATGATGTCACAGTTCGTGAGTTCCAGACCTGCATCAGGCTCTATACTGCTCAGAGCCTGGAGCCTGCTTTGGATTCCGTGTCACCCTCTCTCTCTCTCTCTCTCTCTCTCTGCCCCTCTCCCACTCATGCTCTGTCTCTCCAAAATGAATAAATGTTTAAAAAATAATGAAATGAAAGTGAAGTCAAGGACAAGTGCCAAGGCCTTGAGGCATCAGTGTGCCTGAAGCACTAAAGAATAGGAGACTTGTACACCTAGGGTGGAGTGGGTGGGATACACAAGACTGCAAGCGAAATGGGGGGTTCAGGTTGCAGAGATAAAATTTGGGATCATCAGACTCTAGATGACATTTAATAGACAAAATTCTTACAGGAAGTGAGTCTTACGTAGATTGTTCTGTTGCTGGGGCAAGTCTCCGTTTCAAATTTTATTATTGTTGTTGTTGTTTTTTTAAAGTAGAACAATAGCCGTAATAGCAAAGACAGCAAAGAAGAAGAAACAACATTTGAAATATATTATTATTTGTCATCTTAGAAATGTTCTCCCTTGAAAAGATATTCTAGATCTGCTCTTTGTTGTGTTTTCCTGTGGCTAAAATGGTTAAAGAACAATTGTGACCAACTGGTTAGGAAACAATTGTGTGCTCTTTTATTCTGATGTGTTAAATTAAAATTGCTTTGAAAGTGAAATTACATTTTCATTTTGAAATTTATGGGAATGAAAAGGCAGAACTTTCCTTTCTAAAAAAGATAAAATAATTTTAAAACAAAGATGTCATCTTACACAATGAACTACCTGTGGAATTCCACATAAGGTTAATTCTTATGCAATCTCCATTAGGCATGTTATGGTTCAGAAATATGAGAAAATCTGATTGTAGCTTGGCATTATTTGTCATACAATTTTATCACCTAAGGGAGATGATAAACAATAAAGCAAGTCTGCAATGATTTTATTTATCCAAGATATGTACTACATACTACATGCCAGGCATTATATTCTAAGCACGTTAAAAATAAATGGGTGACGGACATTAAGGAGGGCACTTGTTGGAATGAGCGCTAGGTGTTATATGTAAGAGGTGAATCACTGGGTACCTGAAGCCAATACTACACTGGATGCTAACTAACTTGAATTTAAATAAATAAATTATAGAAAATATTAACATATTTAGCTTTCCTGACCATTCTCTACGGTAGTAACTTTATTATCACTACTTTATAAATTTTGACAAATGGAGATACAGAGAGGTTAGGTATGTTTGGAGACACACATCTAGTAATCACTGGAGCCAAGATTTGAATGCAGACAGACTGGGGGCAGATCCCGTCATCAATATGAAAATGTTATTCTAATTAATCATTGACTTTTCTCATACATCTCTTATGTATATGTTAACAACTGGATGTACATGTCAAGGATGGAGGAGAAGAGATTTGTATTTTAACTTGGGTAGGCTTTTGATGCAATAGATCCTTTAAAGTTCAAGACAGTGACTACATTGCTTCAACTTCTTTGGAGTGATGCCTTACTTCATGCAATCACCATTATAAATTCTCACACATACTCACTCTTACTCACTTTCTCTATTCTAATCCCTAACAGCCAGGAGACTAAGAAACGTAGGAGTGGTGTAGCTGTGGTTATTGATGCTTTCACCATTCACCTTTCAGACGGATTATCAAAACCCTAAAGTAAAGAAAATTAAGAGATGTGTTAATCCAATTCCCTATCCTTTCATGGGAGGAAATTGAAGCAGAAAGTATTCCAAATCCATTCAGAGAACACCTGCATCAGTGAGGACTTAATCTAGAATAGCATTGGCAAACTTATCTTATAAAGGACCAGACGGTAAATAATCTGTGCTTTGCAAGCCACATGCTATCTGTCATGTATTCTTTGTTTATTTTACAGCCCTTTAAATTGTACAAGATCTTCTTGGCTCTCAAAGCCATACAAAATCAGACTGCAGTCTTGATTTGCCCACTGGTTACAGTTGGCACAATCTGATCTAGATGGCACTTTTAAAACATTTCCCAATTCTAATTCTATGTTTTGATTATGAATCTAATTATTCTTTCCTTCCTTCCTTCACCTCTCTATAATATTTGTTAAGTGCACACTACTCTCTGGGCCCAATGTCCAATGCTGAGGTATGCCAGGCAGATCAAAGCTCTAGACTTGTTTGCCTTTTATAGGACAGAAAAAAAAAGGATATTTAAAAGTAAATAGAAAAATATAAATTCAAATATTAATAAGTGCAGTGAAGAAAATAAAGCAAAGCAGTAAGATAGTTTGAACATTGAGGGAACAGCCTCCTTTATCTTGGGTGGCTATGGAAATTATTTCTGAGAAGATGCATTTCAGATATATGAATGAACACATCATCAAGATAGGGAAGATGCTGAAACACAGGGCTGTTGACATTAGATGCGTAGTCTAATACCAGATGCGGGCCCTGATGTACATCTGAAAGCTTGGTCCACTTTCTGGAGCAGCCAGGTTCTTGACAGCTGTCAATGTAAAATTTTTGAACTTGTAGTGGGTGAAAGAATCCAGTTAATAAAGAACCTGAATCAGAGTTGAAAGTGCTCAAGATATAGGCAGGAAGCGAACCAATATTTCTGGTTATTGAGAAGGATGGTACAGGGAGGTAAGAATGATTCTTATTAATGGGCCTTGTAATTTATTTTCATTGCAATGATAAATTATTACAGGATTAAAACAAGGAAGGAATGTCACCAGATTCATGCTTTAAGAAAAAATATCACTGGAGAATGCAAGAGTGCAGAGTAGAATTTGAAAATGTAGATGTAATTCCCAAAAAAGAAAAAAAATCAGGCAAAGTCACCAAAAATGCTCTATGATGCATACTTTATTTTCAGAAGATCTAAGCACAGATTTATTTTAACTGTTACTATTTATTACACATTCCAGAAATTCAGGCTTCTCTTTCAAATATTAAAAAAAGGCACTCTATCCATTATCTTTTCAGCAAAAAGGAGAAGAAAAGAAAGGGCACCTCTGTGGTGTAAATATGAGAAATACACCAACAAGAGGTGTCTTAATTTTGACAATTCATGTTTTCCAAAATACTAGAAATTGGCAGATTCTGGAAACTCAGGCACTACATCACATTGTATTGATGTTCTCTGGATAATTAATTTGTGTTCTCTTATAAAGAACTATTTAAAGATATTTTTATGTAAAACTGAAAAAATGTAACAATAGTTAAAATAACACTTGATGTGCACCAGTGACTCTCCTTCCTTGGAATCTATTGCATTCTAGTATAATCATTAATATAAATGATGCATTTTGTACAAAAGGAAAATGGAGTTCTGGTTGCTTGTCTTTCCAAATTACACCCACATATTAAAAGAAAATGAGAGGAAACAAATTAGGAAAGAAAAAAATAGAAAAGAAGGCAATAAAATATGAACAGTATCAATCAATTTCTGACAAAGACGATCATTTAAATTGCTATTTTTGGCAGGGCATGTTTGCTTGATGCAATAACAGGAAACCAAGTTTTACATGCTCTCAAGCAAAATGTGTTTAGTTACATAATAAAAATTGCTTTTATACCTGTGACTTTTCCAGGGTTGTCCCATATAGTAAACAAGTAAATAGTGTAACTGCTTCTATCCCCTCTCTGACATCCCTACCTCAGTACTTTAATATTTCTCTGTACAGTAGCTACTAGCAAGAGTGATCTGTTCAAAAATCTAAAAAATAAAAAAATAAATAATAAAAAATGCAGGGTTAAAATTCCTCCGTGTAGTTAGCAAAATGCTGCATTATTCAAACTCCATGCTCTGGCCTACAATTCTCTAAATGAGCTGACTGCCTCCACCTGTCAACCCTCTCCCCCCAACGTCTATACCACACCATCTTCTCATTCCTGAAGCCCATGGAGAACCCCATGATCACTCTGGCTAACGCTCTCTTTACTTTCTATTACAGCATCTATTTTTATTTCCTCCATAGTCTGTATTTTAATCGGTGATTATCTTGCCGCTGAATATTGGCTTATGTACTTTCCTTCACTCCATGATTACATTAAGATCACTTATGGGTAGAGACCATATCTATTTAAATCAATGGTGTAAAGTAGACATAAAGTAAATTCTCATCAAATGGGTGGAAAACTAAAGTTCTGAGCCTGAGAACACAATATACAATTAGAAAATAATACAAGACATCCCTGCTTCCCTGTGTTAGAAATATCAATTTATACATAATTTTGTTTGTTCATACTTCTGTGCAAATATAGTATCTGATTTCTCTGCTAATTGCCCCCTCCCTCATATCCATTGACATTACACATAATATGAAAAGAAAAATACCGAAAAGCCGTATGCTATAAAATTGTCATCTGCCTCCATGTCAATAACTGAGAAATTCTTCCCACATTCTGCACCAGTGCAAGCCCTGGTGTGTGGCTTCTCAAGAAAAAAAAATACAGCATTGCCAGTACGTGAGCTTTGAAGAATCCAGACAAGGGGCGCCTGGGTGGTTCAGTCGGTTAGACATCCAACTTTGACCCAGTTATCAAAGAACAGAATTGTCACTGCAGAAAATCAAGTTAATGATTTGTAAGACAGATTTGAGATTCCCCTACTATGTAGAGGGACTTAACAAAGTGTTTAAAGAGAAACAGAAAACAAATATTATTAAGGAAAGACAATAAAATCTTGCCTGTTGTTAGTTGAGGCTTAAGAAAGATACAAGAACAACTGGAATAGAAACAATTAACGATGCAAGTTAAATGAAAGTTTGGCAAAAACTGAGCAAAATTAGTTTTAATGAACCAATTTTATATATACATATATTTTAAATAAAAATAAGAATACTGTTAGCTCTAAAAGAGAAGAAATAGTCAGGATGGCCTCAGATTTCTCTGTAAAATTACATTACAATACATGCCCAACAAGCAAAGAATTTAGACAGTCAATAGCTGCCATGTCTAAGCACCTGGCAAAACTGTCCCTCAATGTTTTAAAGCTACAAATACACATCTTGACATATTTAAAATTATAAATACACTAGTGAAATAGACCCCCTGAACAAGGAAATGTTACATGGGGAGGAATCAGGAGGCAAAGTATAAAATAACTTTAAGTGAGAATTAAAATGAATTATATATAGACGTAAATTTAAATTATCCTAAATTGATACTGTCCTATTACCTGTTGGCAACTGTATTTGAGGCAGGAGAGACTGAGTTGAGTAAGAAATGTCCTGGACTGCCAGGTGGCTCAGTCAGTTGAGCGAGCGTCTGACTCTTGATTTTGGATCAGGCCATGATTCCAGGGTTGTGGGATTGAACCCCAGCATCAGGCTCTGTGCTGACAGCTTGAAGCCTGCGTGGGATTCTTTCTCTCCCTCTCTCTCTGCCCCTCCCCTGCTCACACATGCTTTCTCTCTCTCTCTCTCTCTCTCCCTTCCTCTCTCTCTCTCTCTCAAAATAAATTTAAAAACTTAAAAGAAAGGAAATATCCCTAAAGTCATCATTAGTTTAGTTGTTAATAAAACCTTGTTATCGAAGAATTAAAATGTATATAGTAATGTAATAGATGTAAAATAGTAACAAAATAGGAGAACATGATAGTAGAGCAAAAGATAAGTAGGTCTGAGGAAGCATAGTGTTTTAACATAAGACATTACAGGACTCTGACCTAATATATTAGCTTTAATTTTGGGAAAAAAAATCCATGTAAAATATTACAGCCTATTTTTCAACAAAATGAGAACTAGAGGAAGATACAGAGCTCAGCACAACACCTCGCATAAAGTGGCACTACAAGAAGTATTTCATTTGGGAAGAAATGAAGGTGTGTGAACATTAAGGCCCTACTTCAAACTGCAACATATCCTTGAAAATGTTATTTTTTCTCCATGTAAGTGGATAATAAAGTTGATACTAAAGTTTGCTTATTAACCTTGTTCATCCTCAGAAACTGTTACGTTGACTGTTTTGATACTTTACAATATCAAAGAAATCCAATGTTTACAGTGTGCCAGGACCTCATAGTTACATTGAAAATGTATTTTGCTGCTTACCTTTTTTTTTCTTTTTCTTTTTAATGAACATCTTGTTTCTGAAGTAGACACACACAATTTGGCACAGTTCTCTACAGTTCAGCACAATATGGTTGAATTGGCAGCCTCTGCTCTGAGGAAACCATTATTGTCTCAGCTCTGAAACTTCATTAGTCAAATCCCTACAGAATGAGATCTTTACAAGGCAGAAATAAGACTAATGGTGTGATGCGGACACAGATACACTAATCTTCATACTCGAAGAATACTTACCATGCAGAAAAGATGGCTTGGAATCTTATAATGTATTGTATATGACTCTCTTTCATAATTCTTTATGAAGAAACAAAGTTCTTTTACTCAGAATTGATTTTAATAATGGTAATGTGAAGACTTTTTTACTATGCACACGTATTTAAATTAATTTTAAAATATTTTATATGTTTACTGGTGGCATAAACTATAATAGTGTTTCATAAACATTAACTTCTTGAAAATGTCTATGGGGTTTTGTTCTTGTATTAAGCTCTGTATTTTATAAAGCCTTCAGTTAGACAAAACTCTAAAAGGATCAGTTTGGATGATAAACCTTTCTCCATATGCTAAAACTTTTTCTTTCCACTACTTTTTGAGAATATTTTAGAAATAGATGATATATTTCCTACATTAGTAAAGTATAAAACATAATAAATATATTTCCCTGAGAACTCAGTCATTATTATGAATCACATTTGTAGTAGTGTGTAAAAGTAGGTGTTAAGATATTAAGTGAAATATTTAAACTTGTAGAAAACAATTTCCTTTGGCCCAAATCTTCCCTAAACACACACACACACACACACACACACACACACACACACACACATGCATAAATGAGATTATATTTAATTTCAGGCACCATCAGCATGTAAAATTTAAACTAAATATATTTAATACATGAAGGAGTTGAAAGTTCTAACTGAATCCTAGATTTGAATACAGACCTATCGTGGAGTCAATAATATATTTTTGGAAAAATCACAAATTTTATGTATAAAATTTAAAATATACAAATGAGTCACAGTGTTTAAAATGAGAACAAAAATTAAGATATTGTGAAATGTTGTCAACAATAAACTATGCTCAGAGTTATTCTGAGCATACGGGTGCATTCAGTAAATACATTATTGATTTGTATACATGCTTTTATACTTTGAATGAAACTTTAGAGTGTTCAAGTTAGGTGATATATGAGAAAATCCTTTAAAATTTCTAAGATAAATGTATCTGAGTAATTGTGATTCCTAAGTGGTATACTATAATTTATACTGTTAATATTGGTAAATGAAATTGTCATATCAAAATTGCTCATGTGATTTTTTAAAATTTTGATTTATATTCCTTGTTATTTTTATGGACTTAGTTCCCCAAGATAATTCACAAATATAGAATATATATTCCTTGTCAGAATAGTTTGTTTTGAGTGTTTAATACTAAAATTTTTACATCATAGATGGTCATTAAATATTTCCTCCTTAATTGTTTGACTAAAACATAATTATGTTGTATATACTGTTATATATCCAGAATCTAAAATATCTGGTGTACTTAATCAGAAGAAATATCATTTCTAAGCTTAAATCATTAGAATAAGAACAATATATTTGTGAGGCTATTAAAATTTAGCACATGCATACATAGGCATTTTGCTTAAATATATGGAACCTGGACATTTTGTATCTAGCAGCAGAGGCTTTCATAATCATTATTATCAGAGTCAACTGTTTTTACAGATACTGCAAAGCTATTACAGAATAAACTCTTAAGTAACTGATTACTTGAACACCCATAATTTCTCTTCATCTTCAGGGATCCTGGATATCTAATTTGTGGTTCCTGTACGAACCACTGTAGTCTGATAATTACCTTGAAATGCTAACCTAATGTAAACTTCAGTAAGTTGCTTTTGCACAGAACACATAGTTTTCCATTTTAATGACTCAAAGATAGGGACCTCCTCTGGTGTCTCCTGAAAACCGTATTGCTGAAAAAAGTCTGAAGATACTATTGGTGTCCCGCCCATGTCCCCCATACTTCCTGGGAGCTTCTTTGTTGATTGCTCTCTCAGTGTGAGAGTATTCCCTGGATGCAGAAACCCCCTCCCTTGTCTCTCCAAAAGCCAAAGTTGGGAGGAGGCATGATGAGGTGGGGGTGGGCCTGAGCATCATCCATTCTGGGGCATGTTCTTTACAATTTTTCAGAGGATTCCTAAAGGAATTGGAACCAGTTACCCATATTAGTCATTCAATCGCAGATACACTCTGTATCAGATTGGCTCCTTTCTCTGTCTGAAGTTTACAGCCCTTCCCTTCACAGTGCTTTCAGGTATTATTTCTCCATTAAAACACATACACCCAAATCCTTATTCTAACTTATGTATTTTGGGGGAAACCCAGACTAAAACAGCTATGACTAGAAGTGGTTCTGGAAGGCAAATCCTCAAGATGGAATTCTACAATGTAACAAAGAGCTCCTTGTTGTAAAAAACAAATGTGGTAACTGTTTGAAGGCTACAATTTTGTAACCTGAGACTCCCTGCAGAGAGCTGGAGTGAGGCACAGGTCAAGGGGAAGCCCTGGCTTCTGTGACGAAAGATATAAGGCAATGGTAATTAGAGAGATTGTGGAATTGGTAGCTTTTGGCTACTCTCTTAGAAGCCTTGAAAGGGAAAGGATAGGTTAGGTCATCCAAATATCAACTCAGACCTAACTATGAAACAAAAAAGCCTCCATTTCAGCGTTTAAAGGAGCCATCATTTCCTACACCTGGAGGGGAGACTATGCTGAAAGTAGGCTCAATAGTTGACCATAAGCACGGTAAAATCAGAAGCAGAATGGGTAAACAATGGGAGTCTGCATATGGGGACTTTTGGTAGGATGTGCTGAAGAACTTTGAATCCACAGAATCATGTAAGCCCTTAGGCTCAAACAAGTACCTTCTTTCCCTTTTCTTGAGCTGAATAGCCTCCTGACATTTGCAGACCATGCAAAGACCACATCTGAGGTAAATGACTGGTAAACTGACATTTGTCCTCTTCAAGATTTTCCTGTCCCCTGCTCTCATTTCTTCTAGACAGGTAACTAAGATCAAGACTCAATATGACCCAAAAGATGAACTGAAAGAAAATGTGTTATTCACCAAAAGGCCAATGAAACTTTGCTAATATTTACCAGAATGGACCAGTAGGGCATATACATGAGTTGCTTCTTAAACATGTTGGGGAGGGGGGTGTGCAAAGCACAGGAGAGAGTGAATTTATATGGAAGGACTCTTTTCTGCATCAGGATTGAATTCTTGGGCAAGGATATCAGGAATGAAACTTTGAATCCTGGGGATGATAATGGATTATCCTAAATTGGGTGGCTATGCTGGCACATCCTTGGCAGAGAATTGAGGAAGTGATCAGAAGACTGAGAGATATGCACGTGATTGAATAGATTTATCATGTAAGACCAGAAAACTCTTTTGTTGATTATCTTCTCTCAGAAGGCCTAGAAGACACTGCCTTCACTGAAGTGGATGAGGAATGTGCTAATGAGAGATACACTAGAATTGCCGAAAAGGCAGTGGTAGCTGTCCACTAGAGCCCTGATTGGATACTAGGAGATAAAACCATGAAACTGCTTATTAGCATGAATGCAAGTAAGATTCCGGTGAAGATGAGGTCAGGTGATTGTACATCACCTTGTTTTTGACAAGTTGGATGTAATTCCAGAGTGTGGAACAAGCCTGAAATGGCTACCCAAGTCTGACCTATAGGAATCTATCAGAGTGACTAATAGACTATTGGTTTCCTAGGGGCAAGAAAGGCAGCCAGTGAAGTATTGTTGAAATATAGATGCCAATGGAGGGTGCTGGTGGTTGCCATAAAAGGAACTCATGATTCCTTTCCCAGTTTCTAGGATTATTCCCAGACCATCAATTAAATGGAAACTAGACCCACTTTGGGAAGGACTCTGCAATGCCAACATAAGTTTTTACAGTAGCTGCTTTCTCAAGCCTTCTCAATGGGACCTTGGTATTTTACCAAAGTAATTAAGCATCAGGAAAAGGGTAAAACATAGATATTTAAGAAATGTTGGTTAGAGGGTATTACCTGGCACTGATACTCGGGGTCCCAAATGTCATCATAGTCCACTTTCAGAATGATGTCCCCTGAAAAATGGTATTCTAACCTACACTCATCTCATGGTGGGATGACTAAGTCTGGTCTCATTATGTGGTCATTACTCCTTTCCTTAACTGTATACCCAGGAAACATACCAATGCACAGAAATCATATTGATTTCTTACTATATGGAATGAAAACTATCATAATAGCAAAGGCCAAATGGAAGTCATCTTGAAATGGCTTTCTCTGGTCAAGTTAATTAGAAGCAATAGCCATGCCCAAAGTGGAATGGTAAAGAGTTAAGACATATTCAAAAGACCTAAAAGTTATAGGATTGCTGATGTATGAATCCCACAAAAACCAGATGACTATAGATTATTGTAAATGTAGCCTAGGAGTAACCTCAAGCATACTTGCTATACAGCATGCAGTATGTTTTTGAGAAGAGGTTAATATAGACTTTGGAACCTGGTATGTGGCTATGGATAGGGTAATTGCATTCTTTTTTATTCCTCATCAAGGCAGCAGTACCTACTAATTTTCTTGCCTAAAGGCTATGTTAATTCTTCTGGTCTCAACCAGAAGAGCAGAGAATATATATATATATATATATATATATATATATAGTACAGTAAAGCCTTCATTGTCCAGACATTCCAGAAATCTTTATCCTGGTCTAATATATCAATTGTATCATGTTAGTTACACTTGGTGAGCGGGAAATGGCAAGTTCTTTAGATGTCCTATTGAGAAACAAGTGGGCCAGTTGTTAGTAACTACACCCTACCAAGATTCAGTTTCTGCCTCATCAGTGAGGTCATTAGATTAGTCTAATGAGGGGAGCAAACAGTTATTTTAACTGAGTAACGAGGATATTTCAAGGAATCCCCAGCTACAGGAACTACACTACAGGGTAAACACGCAGAGGACCAAGGTCATCATCCAGAAGAGGAACCTCACCTTCCAGGAACACTGGTGTTACACAGAGGGGGCCTTGCTGTGTCTGTGTAGGCTAACCATTTGAACTTGATCTCTTTGCAACAAAAAGGGGAAATGAACCAGCCTCGAATGCCCTCTGCATTTGCTTCTCACAATGGTGAATATGTACTTCTGCTAATATATCAGATGGCAGAACAGCTCTAACAAGTAGCCACACCAGCTTCCACTTTTAATGACAAAAATGAGAATTCTTTTGGTCACATCATCACCAATACTCAGTATTATCAGACTTTTAAAAATTTGCCAATCTGATGTGCTTGAGAAGGAACCCCATTGTGGCCTTAATTTTCCCATTTCTATTTGGCTTGAGTACCTTTTTCTATCTTTATTGACATTTCAGATTTCTGTTGGTCTAAATTGCATCTTTCACCATTTTTAAAAAGTGGATTTTTAAAATCATTAGTTTTAAAGTTCATTATATATTCTGGGTATTAATCTTTCTCTGTTTTATGTGCTGTACACATCTTCTTCTAATCTGTGGTTCACATTTCAATTTGGGTATGATATATTTGGATACACAGAAAAAATAATATAAATGTAAATTATAGCACTATTTCCTTATTTTTTACTTTGTTGTCTTATATGAGAAATCATTTCTCATATCAATGCCACATAGATAATTGCATACATTATGCTCTACACTTGGTTCTGTAATGTATGAGAAAACTATATTTGTGTTTGGTATATTTTAGGAATCTATTTTGCCCCCTCCTGTTCATAACCAGGTGACTTCTTACTGCAGTGTATTGAGGAATTGCTTTTTTTTTTTTTCACAAATTTGCAGACATCATGGTGATATATCAAATCTCCACATAAACATGGATCTATTTCTGTACTTTCTGCTCTATTTTATGAATGCATTTATCTCTACTGGCTCCACAGACAAGACATTGCTTTAATTCCTCTGATTTGATTATTAGAACCAATATATCATAGAACAGGCTTCTCTCACCTTGTTGCTGTCTTCAAAAAGTTTTTCTAATCTTTAATCATTTGTTCTTTCACTTATATTTGAAAACCAATTAATCAAAATCCACTAAGAAAACTATTTGGATTACAATTTATTGCATGATATTTATAGCTTAATTTGAAGGCAGTTGAAATCCCTACAGTATAGATGCATCTTATCCATAAGCATGTGAAATTCACCTTATTTAGTCTTACCTTAATATGTTAATTATTTTATAGCAATCTTGCAAACACTTTCAAAATGTAAATCTTTTAATCCCATTCTTCCCAAAGGCATTTCCTGGGGTTATTGTATGAGTTTGGGGAATCCAGAAAGACAGCTTCAGTTCTACCTCTTAGAGCAGTTCTGTGACAACAGATCATAAAGTGTAATATTTTTTAAATTTCATCCATAATCCAGATGAAGGTAGAGAAGATTTACTTTAATTTCTGTTGTTGGTGTCTACATTTTTTTCTGGTATCACCATTCACTAAAATTGTAACATCTCTTGAACCACTAATTTTGCAGTTTGCAGCCCTGATTTGTTTGGGTGCAAAGCCTTTTCTCGCCTGCCAGCGGGACACAGAAATTCCAGCCCCCAAGCATGGTGACTCCTTTCTGTCCTCCTCCCAACAGCCCAGCTGTCCGGGCCGAGCACCAGTCTGGTTTTAGTTTTCTCTTCATTTGTGTCACAAGGGGAATCTTGTACCTTACGGGGAACTCAGCTATAAGTCTGTTCGATGTGCTTTATTCAACATTTTTAAGGTACTTGCTATTCCAAGTTCTTGTATTTTCTGTACAATATATTGCCAGAACAAGAATATTTTTAATATGAGATTTTTAATCTTGGGGCACCTGGGTGGCTCAGTCATTTAAGTTTCCAACTCATGATTTAGGCTCAGGCCATGATCTTGAGGTTGCTGGGTTCAAGCCCCACATCAGGCTCTGCGATGACAGTGTGAAGCCTACTTGGGATTCTCTCTCCCTGTGTCTTTCCCTCTCCTGATCTCTCTCTCTCTCTCTTTCTTTCTCTCATTCTATCTCCCTCTCTCTCTCAGAATAAATAAATAGACTTTAAAACAAATTTTCAAAGTGTGTGTGTGCTGGATCTCTTTTTAAAAATGTGTTCTGCAGCACCTGGGAGGCTCGGTCAGTTAGGTGCCCAACTTTGGCTCAGGTCATGATATCGTGGTTCATGGGTTCAAGCCCCACATCAGGCTCTTTGCTGACAGCTCAGAGCCTGGAGCCTGTGTCTCTGTCTCTCTCTGCCCCTCCCCCATTCACACTTTGTCTCTCTTTCTTTCAAAAATAAACATTTAAAATTTTTTAAAAATGTGTTCTAGTCACTAAAAATAACCCAGTAATTTTACTAATTTTGTGAATAATTTCAGTAGCACAAATTTACAAATATTTAGAATACAGTGAAGGGGAATGTTTTGGAATTTTCCCCAAGATTATTAGTATGTCTATTTTAGTAATGGAGATATAAATAATTCATCTTTAAACAGCAGGAATATGGAAAAACCATGTAGCTTGAATTTGCCTGATACAGATAAACACTCTCATTCGTTGGATGTTAAACAAAATCTCAGAGAAATTAAGAAGATAATGATAGAGAAAAATTAACAGTCATTTTCAAGAATTTTAACTGAAACTAAAATAATTGCAGGACAATACCAATAGTGCACTGATTTCAAGATCCCTATTTCAAAATGTGTGGAGAATTAATTTTATATGTATACATATATGTGATACTAAGCAGTCATCAGAATTCTTAGTGGAATTCTGAATTAGATTTCTTGGTAAATTTGAATGTTGCATTCATTATGTTTTGAATATTTTAATCGCATGTAAATTTCAAGCTAATCTACCCATAAGAGATTCTCCCCACAGAAAAGAAAATCTTTGGGGCACCTGAAGGGCTCAGTTGTTTAAGTGTCCAGCTTTAGCTCTGGTCATGATCTCACTGTTCACCAGTTTGAACCCCTCGTGTGGCTCTGTACTGACAGCTCGGAGTCTGAAACCTGCTTCAGGTTCTGTGTCTCCCTCTCTTTCTGCCCATCCCTGCTCATGCTCATGCTCATGCTCTGTCTCTCAAAAATGAATGTGTGAAAAAAAATTTTTGAACAAAAGAAAATCTTTGTGTTTGAATTAGATAACCACCTTTGAGTAAACTCTATTGTGGTCGTTGGCTTTTGATTATTAATGAATAAAACTGAAATCAGTTTTGTTTTCTGCTCTTAGTGGATTTTACTTTTGGTTCTATGACTTTTCATGGCACTTTGGACACACTCTTAATCAATTTTCATCCTTTTTTAAAATCAGATGAGAATTTTTATTCTTTCTTTAAGGGTATTTTGAGATTGTTATAACCACATAATCTAATAAAATTAGATATTCATGAACTGAATCATTCTCATGTTATGTGATGTTGCTGAATATTCTTATCATCCCACATTTTTGAATCACTAGTATAATGATAATTTGTGTTGATAATGAAACTCTCAAAATGCTTTCTGAATCATCAAAGGAGAACTAGATTAGGTTCAGAATAGTTTTAGTTTCAAGTGACTCATCTGTCTCATTAATCTCCTAAATTGAGACTCAAAGTCCTTCAGAATCTTCAGAAAAACTCACACTCCATTATTGTTATTAGTGTTACAGTAGGTTTCCTCTTTTAAAAACTTTTCAGTGGCAAAACGTGCAGATTAAAACAGGCTCACACTGGGGCACCTGTGTAGCTCAGTCGGTTAAGTGTCTGACTTCGGCTCAGGTCATGATCTCACCGTTGGTGGGTTCGAGTCCCGTGTCGGGCTCTGTGCTGATGGCTAGCTCAGAGCCTGGAGCCTGCTTCAGATTCTGTATCTCCCTCTCTCTCTGATCCTCCCATGCTCATGCTGCTTCTCTCTCTCTCTCTCTCTCTCTCAGAAATAAATAAAACATTAAAAAAAGTTAAAATAAGCCCACACTTTCCACTGTCTACCACAGATGTGGCTTTGACCAATTTACAAAATCTCCACCAACACTTGACTTTATCTGTAAAACTGGGATAATAATGCCTCAGTCGACACATTGTTTGACAGTGCACACAATATGTTTAATCAGGCCCTAGCATAGTAGTAATTCCATTTACTCTCTTAAATGTTATTAGTTTACTAATTCTTTCATCATGCTCCCCTTGTTTAAAGTAATAAGAAATTAACCCTTATTTGCTATTATACTCAGTCCAAAGTTCTCCAGTTTCCCAATCAACAGAAGAATAGGGTCATTCATAGAACCACAAACCCCACTTCACGTATTTTTCTTGTGTGGTCTTAACATCCTGATTCTCTCCGATTCACAATTTCTCCTCCTAGTATGGGAAGTTCATATTTACTCCATGTACTTTTGAGTTTGTCTCTTTTTTCCTCTGAGCTTCAGTTCCTTCATCTAAAACTTGAAATTAATAGGCCTAATTCTGAAGACTGAACTGAGAAGAATGCTTTCAGAAATCATCTCATACAGTGTCTGAGAAATGTCACAGATAATGTCAGAAACTTCCTCAAGTCTCTATTGCATGATCTGATCTTCTCTTTTAAACCTCAGTTCCCATGAAGCCATCAAAATTGCACTTGATTTCTCTTGCCATTGTCCTGTCCCTGTTAATACTCATGTGTTCATCATGTAAATATTACTTATTATATATTAACTTTTGTCACTCCCTTTGCCTGAGCGAACCTTCATGATTCTTCAAGACCAATCCCAGAAGTTGACACGTGTATGATCTACTTTCACCACTGCAGCCCCCATTGATATTTTCTTATCTAAAATCCAGAAGACTCATTCATCGAACATTTATTTAAAAACCAGGACTTTATATTATAAAAATAAATTACATAATACTTACATGTGGGAACTCTAAATCTGTAGGAAATAAGTCATGTGTATAGATGATTTGTAATATCTTATAGGAAAACTATTAGTGATAATACCATTATGCATCATATTATACTCTAATTCACTTTTGTAATACCTTTTTACTTCTTAATTATATCATACATTTCTCAAGGCAAAGGAGTATCTTGTGTCTCTGTTTTATAATGCACATCAGTTATTCACAGTGCTGACCACCTTAAAGGACACAAAACAATATAGTTTGTGTAAATGAATAAAAATAATGTTTATTGTTTTTGCAATTTTTCCAATATTCAGAATATTTAAATCTGACCTCTACTTTGAAAACACGTTTAAGATATTTTAAAAATTAGAACTGCAAAGGCAGTGTGATATATAAGAGTTCATAGCAAAACCATTTGGAGTTGTTTCCATCAGGAAGGAGAGATAATAAAATGTTAAAAGATGAATAGAAATTAAGAGATGAATTAAAAGTAAAATGTTCTGATTCCTAACCTGGTGGCAAATCAGCATCAGGCTAGTTCCCCCTAACACCAATCACAGAGAAACTTTGGAAGAGGGCAACATGTATTTCAGGAATAAGCCAGAAATTAACACACAAAAATAATACTTTAGGAACACTTGGGTAGAGGTAATGCTATCTTGAGCTAGAGATATGGGTGAGAATGAAGATAAGTGTCACAAAGATGATAAGGTTAAAGAAATACGTTAAGTAGACCTTTTTCTTTCTCTTATGTTGGTTTCACACAGAATGTTTCTGCAACAGCTCAGGTCCTGATATAGGAGAGGGGAGGACCCAATACAGTGTAAATGTCCATTGAGTTCAGTAAACTGTGAAAACAGATGCTTATGCACCATTTGAACTGCCCTTGAGCAGTTCCTCAATTTTTCCTCCTTCAAGTCCTAAAAGCTGAGGAAACAGTATTTTTGCAATGCTGCTTTTGCTAAGAGTTAAGTGGGGGAAAACCTCACATTTGACCCAGAACTTGAGTGGTGCCAGAGACTTCTGTGGTTCTTTGGCACCTTTCCTTAATGTTCTGGCCACAGGGCTGGCTTTTAGCCCATTTCCAGGAAAGATGACCAGATTGAGTAGTAAATACTTTCAGGGAAGCATGCTTATAAACAGCCAGCCATCTGAGAAATGAAAAACATGATAAAGAAACATGATATATTTTTCACCTTATTATCACCTGAAGTTGAATTTTTAAAATAAATGGGTAGGGTTTTACATATAAGTATCTGAAATGTATATAGGTAGATAACAAAGTAATTTATTGCTATGAAATAAAAAGAATACTTAAAAAATAAATTATAATTATTGAACAGTATAGTATTTGAAATAAATTCTGAATAGATAAAATTAAAAAATGATGACAGCTGCAGAATGATTCATCAAGCTGCTAAGATTGATGAAATGCAATAGGAAAAGACAAAAATATTTTTTTATTTTAAAATAAAAAATTAGAAAAATACTAAGAGATATCACAGGTAGATAAAGACCAGCAACAAAGTAATTGACATCAGAGAAGGTAAAACAATACAAATAAAAAGTCAGAAATATTCAAAAACATAGTAAAAATATTTTCTCAAATTAAAGATGAAAGACCTAAAATTTAAAACTAAAGTTTGAATTCTGTGACAAACAGAAGAGAAGAAGAAAATCCACACCTAAATACATATTATTGAAATGTAAAAATATAAAATTCACAAGGGCTTTTAATAAAGTTCTGTCAAAAACAAGTAAGTCATGTTCAAATAAAATAAGCAGTGTCACTAAAGATAAAATAATATTACTAATGGCAACTAAACCATAATTTATGCTATGTATAGCGATTTATAATTAGACATATATAGGTGTAAGCTCTATCGACATATACATGTATTTATATGCATTCATATACATAAAAAGAATAATACCATTAATAAATTTATACAACTATATGTAGAACTCCACATTCAAGAAAGAGAGAATATACAAGTTTCAACCATACACAAAACTTTAAAAGAAGATGAAAGATATTTTATTTTATATTTATTTTAAAGATATTTATATTTGATAAAGAGCCTTTCTATCTTTCTTTAAAGCAGGACCATGCAAAAAATATTCTCTCCAATGTCAAAATAATAATAACTAAAAACACCCATCTACTGATTGTTGCAAAATTTAATTCTTCATTCTAATCTTTTTTGAATCTAGACTTATAGAACCATTTGTCTACTTGCTCCTTCCACATGAGTGTTTAATAGATAGGCATCTCAAAACATACTGTGTCCAAAATATAACTTCTGGCTCTTTGCTCAGAGTTGCTTCACCCACCATTTACCCCATCTCAAATGATGGCGATTCAATTGTGCTTTTACTGACATAGAGTTTTTGACTCCTGTTCTTCTCCACAGTTTGCATCCTATTTGCAAATCATAATAAGCAGAATTCTCCAGGAATCACACTCAGAGATGGAGATTCTATTCAGGACCTTTTAGAGAGAGTGTTCCTTTTCCTGATCAACACCCGTGGAGGAGTGAATACCAGGGTAGCTGAACGGGTCAAGGGTGGGGGGTGGGGTGGGCATAAACTCCCAGTCACTGCTCTCCCAGCAAGGTGAGTCTCACAGCCTAAAGTTAGTCCCCTGAGGTGCATAGCAACTGCAGGTGTTGGAATCACAGGACATAGATACCCTAAGAATAAACAGTCAAAGATATGAAATTATTGAGGACACCCACATACAGCACTGAAGGCTTCTACTAATCCCTCCCAAGAGGAATTGGTGTGATGGATTTGCAAATTGTACTTTACCTTGAAGGTTACAAAGATCCAGAGGACAGTTCCAGGTTGAGGTCCTGAGCAAGCAAACTCTCTGGGGGTGGCTGCTATAATGGCAGAAAGGAAATCACACAGAAATAAAGCTGGGCAGTACCACAATGTCCCTGAAGCTAGTTAACCAATGCAATCTCATTCCACTGGATTCTACATTTTCATGCTACCCATGCAAAATATTTATGTAGTTATTTCCCTCAAAAATCATAAATTTCACTTATCTTCTCTGTTACATTACCTGCAAGAATTCCATTCTTAACTGGTACTGGGATCCTAGAATCTAGAGATCCTAGAATAATCTTTATAAATTAAAATATATGTAGTTAGGAAAATTAGTTAATGTAATGTATCATAAATGCTGGAAAAGGAGAGATCCATAAGCAAGCCAAAGAAACTTTCATTCATTTACTTAAGTAGTCTACCAGAGTGGCCAATTTGTTCAGTGAATTGTGGCTGAATGGAAGATGCAGTAAAGTCTCAAATTACTAACTCCAAGTTTCATTTCTTTCTGCTTCCACTGCCGGATGAATGGAAGGAATGGAATAAGACTATTGCAACGGAGATGGGTTAAGCAAAATGTGGAAAAATAATAAAGGGGATAAGAATTTTTAAAACACTTGGTACACCTGGGTGGCTCAGTTGGTTAAGCATCTGACTCTTGATTTCAGCTCAGGTCATGATCTTACATGTGTGAGTTTGAGCCCTGTATCAGGCTTTGTGTTGACAGCATGAAGTGTGCTTGGGACTCTCTCTCTCTCTCAAGATAAATGAATAAAATCATTAAAAAGTAACAGTACAGAAAAATGGATACCTAAGAGTTGTCTGTACTTCCAGTTTTATCAATTGGCAGCAAAAGCAAAAAAGAGGGATGCGTGGAACAGATGATTAGTTTTGCTGTACTGAAAAGAGCTTGTCTCAGAAGGAATGAATTGATTGAGCAATTTGCTTGTTTGTTAAGCATGATGAAACATTCTGTACTAGGAATTTAGTTATGTGATTTTAACATCTTTTAAATATGTTATATTCCTCAGTAACTTTCTAGTGCAACAAAAGGAATGTTGATAATGATATTCAAATAAAATAGAAGGCTAAATTTGTTTCAGAAAAATAGCATAATAATAAAACAAAATCAGAGAAACCTATTTTGAAATAAGTAACCATCAGCTAAAGCTGCCCAAAGCACCTTCAAGCAGACAGGAATACAAAACAAATAAGGCAAAGACAGTACTCGAAAACATTTACTTAAGGCAAGGGAGCAAAATGGCCATATTTTAAAGCTCTTCTACTTGAATCTATGTGATTACACTGTTTTTATGCCATGAAGCAGAGTTGTTAGGAGAGAATTCCTTTCAAATCGAAGCAATAATGTCCCTCAAGCAAACATTTGCCTTATTTCAACCTTTCATAATGACTGTAAATCAAGCAAACTATACAATGACAGAGATTAATTTAGAGTCAAAGCAAATAAAGATAAGAGCTATAGCAAACTCTTCTGGAAGCTTTGTCCAGCCAAACCTCCAGAGCTGAATGGTTTTAGCTGACAATGGTTCTGGGATTTTCTTGGAATGTTTACCATTCATCAGAAAAAAGAGCATTTTCAGAAAATTTGACTAAAGAGTATGCTAACAATTATTCTGGTAAAAGACCACTCCACTGGCAAACGGTGAAATATGAGCTGCTCCAAATTGCTTGCAGTTGAATAAGAGGTAGGGCTCATTGTTGTCTTTGTTTGTTTTTCTTGTTCTTTACGTTGGCTAATCTTAATTCTTATTTTCTCAATTGGTTAGGTGTTAAAATAGTCTAAGGGAAGAGAAAGGAGAATGTAAACATTCCAAATCACGGACTCTGGCATGATTAAATTAAATAATGCATGTGCAACATACAGAGACGTATGTATTGTAAGTGTTAAGGGGAAGGAAAGAAGATATTTATCACCAACTACATGTCATGATTAAGTATCATGTCAGAGACAGTTTTTTAAAATATGTTTTTCAGATTAAGGAAGATCACTATCCGTGCTCTTCTAAGATTGCCAAGAAATTTTCATATAAATATCTGTTTTTAATAAACCAATATTTAGTTTTATCAAATGCTATTTCTACATCTATTGAAATGAATGAATGATTTTTATTCACTCTTTTAATGTTGTATATTATGGTGATGTTTTCCAATGTTAGCACAGCATTATATTAGTTAGATGAATAAAAATCCTTTATGAAGCAAGTTTCTGTTTTGTAGGAAGGTTCAGTTCAGTGAAATCAGTTTTGCTGAATTTGTTGTATTGCTTTATACTTCTGTATCTATGTTCATAAGAAGTATTAATCTTTGATTTTCCTTTTCTATAATGTCCCTGCCAGATTTGGGTTGCAAATTTATGCTGGCCTTGTAATATATATATTGCAAAATGTTTTTTCTTTTACTACTCTCTCTAAGACCTCTAAATTTTTTTCTCAAAGATAGATGTTACTTCTTTACTATTTGGTAGTACTCACCAGTAAGTTTGGGACTGAGCTTGAGATTTTCTTTGCAGGAAATTTTAAATATGCTTTCTCTCTTTAACATTTATGGAACTTTTCAATTTTCTGGTCCTTCTTGATTCAAATTTGTGATTAGATACAGAAAGCATCTAAACTTCTAATTTACTGCATGATTTTTAAGATCATTTTGTAAATATCTCTGAGTTCCATGGTGAAATTCTTCCTTACCTGATACTACATTACAGTGTTTTGTACATTATCAATCCCATTTTTATCCACTGTATTAAACTACTAAGAGAACCAACTTTTGGGCTAGATCATTCTTGTTATTTGTTTCCTTTTCATGCATTTCTTCTGTTTTTATTTATATTATCCTATATTTTATCCAAA
The DNA here is from genome assembly GCF_008692635.1 of Crocuta crocuta. Classification (NCBI taxonomy): domain Eukaryota; kingdom Metazoa; phylum Chordata; class Mammalia; order Carnivora; family Hyaenidae; genus Crocuta; species Crocuta crocuta. Next base: position 278,564 of record NW_027529569.1, read on the forward strand.
ATGTCTTCCTTTTTTAAGTTTTTATAATGAATATTTAAAGGATTGATTTTCTTTGCCTTTATTATTTCTAATATGTATTGAAAGTTATGCTTTTGGAATGCCTGGGTGGCTCAATTAGTATCTGACTTCAGCTCAGGTCTTGATTTCACCGTTCCTGAGTTTGAACCCCGCATCAGTTCTGAGCCTGGAGGCTGCTTGCTTCAGATTGTGTGTGTCTCTCTCTCCTCCCCTCCCCTGTTCCCTCACTCTCGCTCTTTCTATCTCTCTCTCAAAAATAAATAAACATTAAAAAAAAGAAAGCTATGTTTTTTTTCTAGGCATAGGCTAGCTGTCTATTGCCAATTTCCATATGCAGTATTTTTATTATTAACCATTTCAATATTTGCTCATTTTCTTATTATTTCTTCCATCCAAAGATTATTTAGAAGTGCATTTCAAAATTTTCAAAAATTTAGATTTTCCAATGATCTTTTTAAAATTTAAATTCAACTTAATTTTACATCAGAAAAATACAATGTAGGATTTTGATTTTTTGAAATATGTTGACACTTACTGTATGTTTGATAGTGTATTACAATTGTTCCATGATTATTGGGGGAAGAAAGATATATTCTGAGTTGTAAGAACATTGTAAGTAAATGTTCTCTAATTTATCCTGCATTAGTGAATTTTCACAATGGGATTCTTTGTCTTTTTCCTAAGGATCACCCTTTAGTATTACTTTTGGTGCAGATCTAGGGTAACAAACTGGAGATAATTTGTGTTTCCTTAAAATATCTTTATCTCACTTTTCAATGGTTATTTCCTGTGTATAGGATTTTAAACTGGCAGATAATTCTTTCAGCACTTTGAAAATACAATTCTTTTGTTTTCTGGCATTCAATATTTCTTTTGGGATGTCAACTGCTGTTTTATATGCTGCCCCTTTGAAAGTAAATGCTATCCCCACCTCACCTTCACTAGCTCTGGCTACTTTTAAGACATTCCTTTGTATTTGCTTTGACAGTTTGACTATGATGTGCCTCAGTGTGCTTTTCTTTATATTTTTACTTCTTAAAATTTTCTGAGATTCTTAAATCCTAGCATTCTTTCATCATTTTTGGTGAAAACGTAGCCCTTATTTTGTCAACTATATTTTTATGTCTTTATTTTCTTTCTTTTCTCTGACACAAATGTCAGATACTCTCATATTAGTCTGTATGCCCCTAGCCTCTTTTCCAAATTCTTATTCCTTTTGATCTTTGTACAATATTCTAGCTATTTGCTTCTGATCTATATTCTTTTCTGTCTCATCTACATACAGCAAGATTTAAATTACTGTGAAAGAGAATTGTGGAATTTTGTTTTTCAATTATAAAATTCCCTGTTTGTCCTTCTGTAAATTTGCTAATTACCTATAAAATTCTCAAAATTTTCTCATCTTTCTTGAGCATTTTAAATTTAGTTACTTCGTAGTCTCCCTTAGTAACTCCTTTTTACAGATACACTCTCTTGTTTTTGATCATATAAACTTGTCTCTAGTGTACCCGGACCTTTTTTATTGATTTTTATATATGATATATTAAAAATATTACATACATAATTTAAAACTCTGGGCATTTATATCTTCTTACAGAGAGGATTTATATTACTATATGCAGAAGGGTATAGTATTTAGACAACACCATTGGCAATTTAGTAATATTATTCAGGACCATAAAATTTTTAAACTGTTTTTCAGATCTTCTGAGGGTCAGCTTATTTCCAATTGATACTTTTCAGGTTTCAACTTAAATTCTGAAGTGCTTACCAGCTAACCCGGACCTCCTAACCTTTGTTGGCTTCTGAAACTCTTTCCACCATTTACATCAAAAGTTGGTGAACTAGATTTTCTTCTACTTAAAGCAGAAGAAATATCTGACATGTTGCTTGTTTTTGTAAATAAAGTTTTATTGGTGCCCAGTCATACCTATTCATTTACATAGTATCTATAATTGCTTTTTTACTACAAATAATATCAGCAGAGTTGAAAAGCATAACAGAGACCTGAAGGGCCACAGAGTCTAAATATTTGCTATTTAATCCTTTATAGAAAAAGTTTGCTGATCATAAAAGTGGCAGGTGACCCTAACAGAAAAGCAGAGAACCGACATGCTTTGTAGTGTTTCTTGGCATTATTTAGAGTGACTATATTAGCATTCTAGAATTTTGAAATATCCCTACATCCCCCAAGCTATTAATCCAGTCTTTCTCAGTGGAAGAGTCATCCAATACACTAAGTCAACATTATCTGAAGGGGAAATCTCTTTTTTAGGCCCTAAGAGGGATAGCTTTAGTAGGCAGGCATTTATGTAGTTTGGAATGTGTAAAGCAGGATGCTAAAATCTGTTGGGTGATATAAAATGTAGTAAACCCCTTACCTTGATGAATTAAAATCCATTTTTAAATTATGGAGTGATAATACATGATGCATTCTTTAATCCTCTCAGAATAAATAGGATATGGTGGTCACACTAAATTGGCCAAGCAAGGCCATATCTGTGTTTTGTGAAGTCCATGGAGTCATTCTAGATGTCTGTCTCTAAATTAGAATATTCAAAAATGTTCATTAATAAAGAAGAATATAAAAAGGCTGGTGAATATGACTTTTACTTAAGTAGATTGTCAGAAACCAGGCTCTGGCACTTCCTAGGATACACTTAAGTTTCCTAAGCCTAACTTGTTTGTCCTTTTTAAAGTGCATTTAATAATACTTTGCAGAATTACTGGAGAATTAAATGAGATGGCATATACAACACGCCTACCAGAATGCCAATCCTTAGTCTCTTTTACTTGCTTTGAAGCAAGATGCAAGGAATGAACCACCATTCTTCTTTACATTAGAATACCTGGGAGTTCATGCTTATGCCTAATTAATTCAGAATCTTCCAGGGTTAAGTCATAGTATTCCCAAAGGATTCCTCTGTTCATCCAGCTTTAAGAACCACTGAACAAGTAAAGGAATTTCAAGTTAGGCAGATCTGGATTCAGACTTTGTCACCATTGGTTGTATGTAATCTTCGTTCAACTTTATCTTAATCATTATAGGTTTATATCTTCATTTTCATATTTATAAAGCATGGTAATGTCACCTTGCAAAACTACTGAGAAATTAACAAACAATATATGTAAGTGTTCTGGCATATGGGAGTTTCTTAATACATGGAAGTTTTTACTTATTTTTCTCTTTTTGGTCCCTTCTCTACTGACTTGAATTTAGGTTACCTTTACTCTGTATTTCTAGATCATTTTCCTGAGTTCTAGATTTCCCTAGAGCTTTGCAAAACTGTTTGCTTCTCATCATTCTTCTTTCCATTAAATGGCTCTGTAGGTTTTTCTTAACTATCAGATCTTAAGTTGCCATTGGTACACAATGATTCTCAGTTTAATCGTGTGTGTGTGTGTGTGTGTGTAGGTAGGATTCATGCTGGGCGTGGAGCCCAACTTGGGTCTTGAATTCATGGCCCTGAGATCAAGACCTGAGCTGAGATCAAGAATTGGACACAACCACTGGGCCATCCAGGCACACCTGTATTTTTCATATTACTCAGCCCTCCATTAAATTATCTGTGTGTGTGTGTGTGTGTGTGTGTGTGTGTGTGTGTGTGTATGTACTTATTTCTTTCACAGTGCAATATGAGCCTTATCATCATAGCTTTAATTTTACTCTTAGTGCTTAAAACACATATGGCTTACAAGGCATCCCATAGTTACACAGAGACTGAGTGCTTTAAGTTCTGACTTAAAACTTCAACTAAAAAACATGTTTGCTAACTCTACACATAATTACTTATGTGGATTAGGTGTGCATGCCACATCTGTGCACTAACATTTCTTTTATTATATTTACTCCTCGAGTTCAGAGCCCATGTTGATTCACTCAGCCATCTAGCAATGAATGTTAATAAATAGAACATATTTGACATATCAGAGGCAAAATGGCTGATAAGGGCCAACACAGTTCGTTGAGGCATAAGAACTATATTAAAATTGTTACAGCTATGTTTGTGCTGGGATTTTGTTAAAATATAGAGAAACAATAGACTAGAATAGATATGGTTTTATACTACTGAGGTAGAGAGAAAATTCTAATTGGGCCACCGCAGCAAAGGTTCTTTGTGCCCAACCCATATTCCTGGGAACTTTCTGTCTGGTTCTCTTTGCATCCTACTGTCAGCATTCACATTTGTGTACCTGAAGTTTCTTTTTCTTTCTTTCTTTCTTTTTTTTTTTTTGTCAGTGGAAAGCAAGACTGTCCACATGTGGTTGGCCCAGGAATTAAAGTCGAAGGGAGCATCCCTTACCTAATGACTCAGTACTCACTCTAAAATTATCCCAGCTGCCTTATCTGTTGGTTGTAATATTTCCTGGGCGTGGAACTTACACTGTCTCCCGATTTTTCATTACGTTAGGTCGATTGCCTGCAGTGTTAGCCGGCTAACAGGGAGCTGCCTGTACTATCTTTGCTACCCTCCACCACTTCTGTGTCCCCTGCCAGTATGACCTGTGTTTCTCAAGTACATTACTTGGACTGGAGCCTTACTTTTAGGGTCGTCCTCTTATCGGCTCAGTAGTTTAAAATAAATAATTTTTATGGATGCTTGGGTGGCTCAGTTGGTTAAGTATCTGCCTCTTGATTTCCGCTCAGCTCATGATCTCATGATTCGTGAGATGAAGTCCCGCACTGGGCTCTGGGCTGACAGCGTGGCACCTGTTGCGGATTTTCTCTCTCCGTCTCTCTCTGCCCTCCTCCACTTGCACTTTCCCTTTCTCTCAAAATAAATAAATAAACGTTTAAAAAGGGAGTGTTTAGAATCTGACATTTGCCAGGGCGCCTGGGTGGCTCCGTCGGTTAAGCGGCCGACTTCAGCTCAGGTCATGATCTCACAGTTCATGAGTTCTAGCCTCGCTTCGGACTCTGTGCCGACACTTAGCTCAGAGCCTGGATCCTGCGTCGGATTCTGTGTCTCCCTCTCTCTCTGACCCTCCCCAGATCACACTGTCTCTTCAGAAATAAATAAAACATTAAAAAAAATTTTTTTATAAAAGAATCCCACATTTGCCTGTTTATCTATAGAATCCATATAGAAAATCATCTCTTACAGATTTGCTGTGAAATTTGAATGAGTTGCTGCATATACAGCAACCTAAAAGAGGGCCTAGCATATATAAGTACTCACTAAATGCTATTTAGTCTTTTCCTTGTCTGACTTCACTTTGACTCCTGCCAAGTGCTCTGCATATATTATCACTGTAATCCTTATAACAGCCATAAACTGGCACTTAAAGGGGTGAAGTAACTTTACCTAACGTCTTAGAGCAGATTTGAAAATTGAAGCTGAGTCCATGTCATTCCATGTAGAAAATTCTTAAATGAAGAATTTTTAGCAGAATTTTAAATTTCATCTTATTAGGATATTATTTAGCTTATTTGGCCAGTAATTTATAGGTATCTGATGATTATACAGGTAAAGCATGCATATATGTAATATAAATTTGAAAAACCGTTTTCAAAATTTTAGAATGTACACAATTCACTTGGGCGACTTTTTTAAATCTTTTTTTTATTATTATTATTTCTAGGAGAGAGAGAGAGAGACAGCGTGAGCAGGGGAGGGTCAGAGAGAGAGGGAGTCACAGACTCTGAAACAGGTTCCAGGCTCTGAGCTGGCTGTCAGCACAGAGCCCGAAGCAGGGCTCCAACCCACAAACCGCGAGATCATGACCTAAGCGAAAGTCGGATGCTTAACCGACTAAGCCACCCAGGCGCCCCACTGGGGTGACTTTTTTAAAGCTAGATTCCTAGACCCATACATCAAAATATAGATTCAGTTGGTAGGGGACCATATCTACATATTTAACAAATACTCTGATTTTAAAGCAAGCCATAGAAAGAGCACATTAAGAAATACACTGATAATTTTTAAAAAATAGTTTCTGACCATAGTACTATGATTGGAATAAAGGTCACGAGGGAGACATATATGGCTTTTAGAACATATGTTGTAAAATTGCAACACTTTTGTTGCATACCATCCTACCAGCCACAGAAAACCCCCAATTCCTAAAGCAGGGGTGGGGGGTGGGGAGGGACTAGTTTGCATTAGTGTTAAGGAGACCTCATTCGAATGAGACCTTAAGACACCTTTTAAAGGTTTTTGTTTTGTTTTTTAACACACTGGGAACATTTGGATCCTTTGCAAAAGAGAAGTTGTTTTCTCTCAGTTGAATAGATCCTATGGCTTAAGCCTCCATAAAAATTAAGGGAAAAGTACTTTTTAAGCACCTTGCTTGCAGTTATCACATAGAATCAGCTGGAGGTTGAGCCATGGCACCTTAAGAATACAGAGAAACAGCATTGATTAAGACAGAATGTGATGTTTGCGCTCTTTGTATTCTGTTCTGTGAATAATTCTAAAGGTTAAAATGTAGCATTATAATTCTCAGAATTGAAAGAAAGTTCGCACCTGTTACCTCTCTTACTAAGTTTTCTGGCAAAGAGATGTTTGTTAGATGTTTAATTCCCCAATTCTTGATGATCCTGAGCCTTCCTGGCTGTAAAGTAGCTCTAAATTTCCTGGAAAAGCCAAACATTTGTTTCCTTTCATTGATAAATAAAGAGATGCCCCAGGAACTTCTGTTTCCCTTCTATTTCAACTGGGAATTTGTTTCTCTTAAATGAAAACAAGTGGCTACATGATTTAAATTGTAACTGTGTACCAAGACATCATTTCCAAATCCTTAAGACTAGAAAAAAAATTGTCCAGTGAAAGAAAACATGAAAAGCAACTAATGTAGTGAAACTGTTTTGTGCTTTTCCACCAAATCAGCAAATGAATTTTAAGCCTGTTCCTGCTTTTTTTTTCTTCCAGTTTCTCTTGTAGTTGGCAACTAGAGTGTTTAAGTCCAACAATAATTGGACTATGAATGTCTGCCAATTGCCTTCTTTCCTTGCTAGCAAACACATTTTTAGATTCCTCGCTGAGTCAACTAATTTCTACACTGAATGGAAATATTAGGCAATACAGAAGTCACTGAAAATATCCTCCGTTGGTAGTGCTGAAAGATTTATGAATTACTCTATACGTTTGTATAAGGGAGTAAGACTGGCCACTAAAACACTGAACCCTAAAACTGTGTACAAGGGCATATTACACATATTACTATTAATTAATCAACAATGATTTATTGCTGCATTTTCATATCTTCTTACATGCATTCACCAATAATTTGTCCTCTTCCCAAACAATAATTTGCAGAACAGAGTACACTAACTCGATTTTTTCCTTTTTGCTTGTGCATACAATAAATTCACCAAAAAAAGGTAATAAACAATACTTTCTGAATCACTGTAAGCTCAAGTTTTTCTTTAATGCTTGCATAAGAGGCAACGAACTGTGAGATAACTGTATAATTAAATTCATTTTGCTTTGTCAGAAAATAAACTTTTGAAACTGCAAAAGGAAGAATTATCTCAAACAGAATAACTTTTTATAGAAAAAGTGTCATGAGCAATTTTTTATTGTTTCTATGGCAACATTGATTTTTATGTATTCTTATAATTTGATTATTTTAATCACTCTATAAAAAAGAGGGAAGAAAATCTTATAGACAAAAGGACACTAACCTACTTTTTAAAACAATGTGGTCCCAGCAGATTTCATGAAGGTTACTCAGAACTGGATAATGATAGAAAAGGCAGGATGAAAAAGGCTTAAAAGGGGGTGCCGCTGGGATTTGAGGGAAAAGGACTAAATTAAACTGACAGAGTCATGGGCATTTTACTGTAGGCCTGATGATGACAACTGGATCTGACTGTGTGTGTGTGTGTGTGTGTGTGTGTGTGTGTGTGTGTGTGTTTCTGCTGCAGTTCCATATTGCTCTGTGTTCAAAATGGATTGAAAGGGGGAGATGGACGAAGTATAAATGCTATGGAGAAGATAGAAACAAATATTTACTACACTTACTACTAGGGCAAATGCAAAGATGAATAGTCTCTGATATCAAAGAGCTTTTTACAGTAAGAGTTCCCTTTTACGAGCTGAAGCAATGGCATTAGGGAAGCATGAATGTATTTAGATTTACTGATATTCTATAACTGGTCTAGGAACCGTGGGTTTCTTAAGAAGTCACTGTATCTGCAAAGCCTGAAAACAAGGTCCAACTCTTTCTAAATACTAATCTCTGCAACTACAAAAATTGACAAGTGTCAACACAGAAATAAATTTTCTTCATCGTCCCTGGAAGAGAGAATACCAAATTTCCTCATGTTTCCCAGCCATAGATAATTGAAGAATTCAGGCATGATATCCTCACCTCTATCTATTTGTTTGTAATGACTGTAAACCTCAAACTGTTTTTGCAGTATTAGCTGCAATTCCACATGTTTACCAGCAATAACATGATATGATAAAGTAATGCCCACTTTTTGATGATCTACTACGTATCAGACTCTTGACTACATGCTGGGATTATATGGATAAAAGTGACTGTAATTTTTACATTAGAACAAGTTATGTCGGGTAAGGTTGGTGTTCATAGGGGGAAAAAAGACCTCTTCTGCATTTTAAGATATAACCTCTTATTTTTTCCTCCTCTCCTTCCTCATCTTCATTTCCTCCTCCTCCAGTTCCTCACCCCTCTATTCCTTTTCCTTCATATATTTACCAGAATATACCCTTTGTGTGGTAGGGTCCCTTCCCTAAGGAGAGAGGAAAAAAACAAAACAAAGCAAAACAAAAACCTCAAGGCAACCTGGCTATAGGAGTATTTGACAACATCCCTAAGACCTTGTAACATGAGACCACTTAATCAGACTGCATGTTTGTGTGTATATGTGTATATATGTGTATATGGGAAACAAAGACATAGAAAAGGTATACAAAACTAAGCCATGTGACCTTAGGGGCTCCCTTCTTCAGTATGAACTCAACTGAGCTTTGCTGGCGCAAATAAAGTTTCTTCCTGGAAAGAAAAGCCTCGACTTTCTCGACTTTCAGGTGTCTCGATCTCTGGGCGAGAATCCTGATAAAGTAGTAACACAATTTAATGCAACATAGCCAGTCATGAATCTGGAGGAGTTCTTCTAGTATTTTAAATCGAGGAAGATAATGAATACTATAGAATAGTGACTTGATCCTCTACAAAAGCATCTCCTTTTACAGACAATAAAAGGTAATAAAAACTTACCACTGAGTTGCGTGGAACAGTGAGAAAATCCTATCTGTGACCCAGATGTAGATAAACATGATAAAGGGTATTTGTTAAGAATGTGAAGATATGGTAATAATAATAATAAATAGAAAGAAAAATCACACTGGAATACTAAAGAGAAAATCTGTAACTTTAAACTGAGGGTCTACAGAGGGCTAGATATGGAGCATACAGAATAAAAACTAACAGTTTAATGCCTGCTTTGGAAGGGGGCGCTAAACATACCATCCAAATAAACCAGGATCCATACGTTATTCTGGGTGACTAAGATTCTTGGTCTCTAAGATTACAGGTTAGGGCCAAATGGCTATTTTCCATGTCCTAAATTTGCACCTGGAAAAGTTGTATTCATTTATGAAAGAGGTTGGGGGAAATATAAAGGTATCTGCTTGACAAGGAGTTGGGTTATAACCTTAGAAGCAGAATTAAACTTTTTGTGCAGTTGGAGAAATCCAAAGCAGTTAAGTTTTGGATAAAATCTAAAGAGATACACAGCTTGCATGGCTGGTTTGTTTAGGGAGAAAAGAACATTTTTCAAGGTGAATTTATGAGGCTGTTTTTAATTCCAAGGGGAATCCTGGCCCCATGATGTGTACAACATAGATATGATTGGCAACAGATCTAACAAATGGACAAATTTATACTTTGTTAACATAGTTTAACAATGCATTTAAAATGCTTTATAAACATAAGACTATTTATTAAATGTTCACAGTTTAAGCAGGGTAGGGAGATAATATCTATAAAGTGAAAACATATATACTTGAGAAATGGAAATTGTTTTAATAAAATACAGTGATTGGAAAAAATAATAAAAATACTAAAACTTGAGTGTGTAACAGCTAATATCAGAATTGGCAGACTAGATGGTAGAATTAAAGAAATGTATCAAGATGCCTCAACAGAGTTAGAAGGAGAGAAAATATAAACTAAAAGTGAAGTTTAAGAGAGAAGGAGCTTTACTGATAAAACATGCATCATTAAAGTTCTCAAAGCTGTGACTAGAAAAGCGGCAAGATTTAAATGGTAGAAGACTGTGGGAAAGTCAAGAAAGACATTAATTTCTACAGTTGAAAATTGGATGTATCTGGAGAAGGATGTGTTTTTAAGCATGTATATACTGATTTTTTTTTTTTTAATGAACTTTGGAAGTTAGATGGGAAAGACAAAACCAGAAAAGCATTTAGAAAAATGTGATTGGCTCCAAGGGACTGGCAGGGAATGACTCAGATTTCCTATCAGAGCAAAATAGACATGAATAACATCTTTAACACACTGACTAAAAAACTGAACCTAGAATCCTAATACAAGCTGTTTTTTCTTCATGCACACAAGTGAAATAAAGCTCTGTAGAATGTGTCACTTAAAATTTCACTGCTCACAGACCCGCTGTTACCCTAGCACACACTCCAACAAAAATGCTATGTGGACCAAGATAAGAAAAGAAAGGTACAATTATCAAGTATGAGTACAGAAATTAGTCAAACTGTCACATAAATCTAAGACACAATTATGAAATAATAATGATTTATTGTCCTAAAATATGACAAAATTAACATTCTAAAGTTCAAAACACGGAAGTTGGGGAAGGGAGAATCAGCAGAAAGTTAACATTTTGAAAGTCTAAAATGAATACATATGTTAATAGTAAAATGATAATCATTAGCAGAGTAAAAGTTGAATGGGTACATTTCTAACAGGTGGAGAGATAATAGAAATTTAAAAACTGTATATATCTATGAAAAATTAGAAAAAAGAAAATTAAGAAAAGAAAATGCAGACTAAAAACAAAAATGATAGAATAAGTCTAAATTCATTACTAATCTAAATTAATATAAAGAGATTAAACTACAATTTTAAAACAGAGATTCT
>NW_027529569.1:289672-300798 GCF_008692635.1 Crocuta crocuta
ATTTTATTTTACTTTATTTTATTTTATTTTATTTTATTATTTTTAATGTTTGTTTATTTTTGAGAGAGGGAAAGGACAGAGAGAGAGGAAGAGAGAATTCCAAGCAGGCTTAGGAGTATAATGGTAAACAGACTGAGCCACCCAGGTGCCTCTGTATTCAGTTTTTTAAATACAGACATTTACTTTTTATAATTAGTGACTTTTTTAGTATATAATAAGGTAGAAAGGTGGGAAATGAAAGCAGATTCTGAAAACTAATGGTCAGAATTCTGTTCAACAGGCGACTTTTATGATAAAGAAAGAAGTTGTCAGACTTTGCCTTGGGTCTCTTATAAAACCTTCAAGAGTCCACCTTCTGGGACTGTATTTTTTCCATATTTGGGGATCAATAATTTTCAGGTTGTTATTCACACGGCCACTTCCTACTCTCTGGCACGGAAACCCAAAGCACTGTGAATCATGGCTACGAACTATCAGGGCTTATTTTGGTTAAGAAATGTCAAATCTGCAGTCTCCTTCCGGAATTGCTTCTGCTTCCTTCATAAAGTTGCACCTGTTTTTTATAAAAGGCAAAATCTTTACTTCAAATAGCAATGGTCATTATGGGAAAGTTTTTACATGTCAAGAACTGAAAACTAATATATTTTAGAGGAACTTACAAGGAGAAATGGGACAACAAATGAAATATTAAATAGCTTCTTTAGACAGTATACAGAGGCTCAGAAATAAAATTCTAAACCGTTATCAGGTGGCTGAAATCCTTGTTTTTTTTTTAATGTTTTATTTATTTCTAGGAGAGAGAGAGAGAGAGAGAGACAGAGTGAGCAGGGGAGGGTCAGAGAGAGAGGGAGTCACAGACTCCGAAACAGGCTCCAGGCTCTGAGCTGGCAGTCAGCACAGAGCCCGACGCGGGGCTCGAACCCACGAACCGCGAGATCATGACCTAAGCGAAAGTCAGACGCTTAACAGACTAAGCCACCCAGGCGCCCCTGAAATCCTTCTAAAAGTTGTCCTCCCCTCATCTTTCTCTTTCTAAATCAGACATGTCTGCACAACACATTTATAGTCTTTTTATTCCATCTGCTCTTTCTTCTGACCTTCTAAATTAGTTACACCTTGTTTAGGTATTCTCGGGAAAGGAACAATCTGATCGTAAAATTGCTGGACCACAAGGGAGAAGGTGGATCAATAGAAGTTGAACTTAAATGCCAGATCCAGAGTCAAGGTTTTTTTTGTTTGTTTGTTTGTTTGTTTTTTTGTTTTGTTTTTGCTTTTTCGTTTTTGTTTTTGTAAATAAGGATTTTCTTAAACCGTAGGAAGACAGGCAGAAATTTTCTGCAGAATTTAGGACTTTGCAGAAGGCTATTGGACACATCAACTTATTCACTTAATTATTAACCTTTTGAATGGAGAAATGTAATTAAAATCAGCAAGGTAGGAAGGAAAAGATTTAAGTTAAGCTTTGCAAAAACTTCAAATTGCCTTAATAGGGCATGAAAAAATAGATAAGAGACTACATAAGGACATATCAGAGACCTTAGAAATGTGGGAAATTTGTGTGCAAACAATATGTATCATAATTCTGGAGAAAATAACCATACCTTAAAGGGAAATTTGAGCATCTCCAAATAGCCTTAGAACATGTGATTCCTCATATATATATGTGTGTGTGTATATATATGTATATGTATGTATATTCATATATATATGAATAAGAAATGATAATACTACTTTTATTTTCTGGTGACAAAATCCTTTAATAAAAAGAAGATATTTAAATATATTGGCTAGGATACAGCAGTTAAAGGAAATATGTAAAGCTCTGGATACCAGCATAGATGGATCACTATAGTGAAAACATAGTATTAAAGAATGATGTGAAGACAATGATGCCATTCACGTCAAGTTTAAAACACAGACCAAGAATAATATATTGTACATGGTTGCACATGCTGTGGAGAAAAGTGGAAAAATATAGGCAAAAAGACATATCACACACTTAGGAGAATGGCCGCCTTGGGAATAGAGTAAAGGCATAGGTTTGTACTGGTTGTCAAAAGAGACTTTGATTTTATAAATACCATTCCATCTATTTTGTTTTGAAACTTCAGGGAACTAAGACCAACGTATGAATGCTATCTCACTGATCAGGATGGTTCAGTTACGTTTCACTGCCCCTCTGCTTACCGCACATAACGCTAACAGATAAAGAGGAAAACAAGAAGTTTTAATGAGGATCTTAGAGAAGATAAACATCTCTGCAGGACACAAAGAGAAACAAAAATGCTGAGCAGACTGAAGTGCACACCTGCTGGGCTTTTGATTCAAAGTAATAGAATAAAGGAGTTTAAAAGGTTTCTCTTAAGGTGGGAGCCTGATCCAGGTTAACTTAGAAGTCAGAAAGTGTGAATACCATTCTTCGGTTTATGAAAAGATGGTAGAAAATTTCTGAGGCTAAATTATTCTGGGAGCTAGGCATAGAGAACCTGGACACCCTGAAGTGAGCCAAGATGTTCAATACCACAGTTGAGGCAAAAGAAAGTCACAGATAACCCGTCATACACTTGTAGTCAAGTAAAACTGTGTTTAGTTCTGCATGTGACACAGGGGGCTGCAAACCGTCAGAACCAGGGTGTGTCTCAGAATGGTTACTGGGAGGCTCTAGTTATATGATTTGCGCTGCATTCATGCAGTGGGAGGAAGGTTTAAAGAAACAGGAGTCTGGGGGCGCCTGGGTGGCTCAGTCGGTTAAGCATCCGACTTCAGCTCAGGTCATGATCATGATCTCACAGTTCATGGGTTCGAGCCCCGCGTCGGGCTCTGTGCTGACAGCCAGCTCAAAGTCTGGAGCCTGTTTCCGATTGTGTCTCCCTCTCTCTCTGACCCTCCCCTGCTCATGCTGTCCGTTTCTCTCAGAAATAAATAAAACAAAACAAAACAAAAAAGAAACAGGAGTCTGTTTTGGACTGGGTGTTGTCAGAAAGCAGAAAAATATCAAGTGAATGGGTGTCATAATGTTTTTTATAGAGGAGGTAAGGAGTGAAGCTGAGCTCAGTTGTCTTTGGAGAGGAAGCAATGGCAACTCACTTGAGCCTGTGGAAAGGGACGGTGGCCATTGACGTGGCTGTGCTGCATGTTTGTTTTCACAAGTCTTGGTTGCAGAAGAGTCTTGTTTTGGTCTTGTTCCATCATGATCACAGATAGTCCACATCTGATGTTGATATTCTTTGAAAATGTTTATTTTCAGCAAGGGAACAAGACAACCTAGCTGATGGGAACTAGACCAGATACCAGATGTCAGCTGTCAAGATCACATGTTTTCTTTCTCATCACCATGGGCTAACACTGACATGCTAAGAACTGTCTCTCTATGGGCCCTACAGAGGATTTTTTTGGAAGCAATTGCCAACTCAAATATTGGAGGCCACGCACAAGGGACATAGGGACAGGATCTATATAAATGTATATCCGATTCAAAATGTATGGGCAAATCTATGAAGAAAGACAATTATAAGAAAATCTATGAAGAAAGGCAATAATAAGAAAGACAATAATAATTTAAAAAATGTACTCCAACTTATTTTATTGGAACATTCTGAATGACAACTTTCAAATAATTCAGCTTAGGCTACTTGGTGAGAGAAAGAAGTCATCATTTTCTTGGAAAATTGCAAAATAAAAATGGTTCTCAATTCTGGGTATGGAAATATAAGTGATTTATTTTGTTGTTCTTTTATTTATTTTTTTAAATTAATGTTTATTTATTTTTGAGGGAGAGAGAAAGAGAGAGACAGAGAGAAAGAGCTCAAGTAGGGAAGGGTCAGAGAGAGAGGAAGACAGAGTCTGAAGCAGGCTCCAGGCTCTGAGTGGTCAGCACAGAGCCCAACATGGAGCGTAAACTCACTAACCATGAGATCATGACCTGAGCTGAAGTTGGACATTTAACCAACTGAGCCACCCAGGTGCCCCTGTTATTTTTCTTCTTCTTCTTTTTTTAAGTTTATTTATTCACCTTGAGAGAGAGACAGAGCATGTGACGTGGGGAGGGGACTTCAGGGGAGAAAGAGCTGCACTGAATTGTGAAGAGTGAATGATAATACACCTTCAGGTTGGGAGGGGGTTAGGGACAGCATAAGTCTCTAAGGCGTTTGGAAAGCAAGGTTTTCAGACCTTGAGGGGCTAACTGTTGGAAAATATCATTTGTTACTGTTTTGTACAACCTCAGTCATGAGACCCTTCAGATGTATATCAGGGGGCCATATGGTTAGAGTATAACTGCCAACATATACTTGGGGGTTAAAGATAAAGGAAGTTTGCAAAAGAATTTTCACGTGTTAAAGGAGACTCACCAGATCCTTGGGGCATCAGGATAATGTTAAGCCAAGATTCATTTTTGCCCCTGGCAAAGTGTCATCATGGAGTCAGCTGAGCTCCTAGAGGAAGGCCACTCTGATGGTTTCAAGGACTTGTCCATGGGCTGTAGGCAGCAAGAGAATTTAATTTTTCATTTGCCTTTGTTTCCCACATCACCATGGCAAGCACTTAAACCCCCTACATCTTGATGAGGGTGGTATTAGGGCTCAAGAGCCTGAAGTCTATAGTTTCTGGAGATTAGACTATTGATAAGATTGTCCTTAACTTATAATATTACTAAGATATTTGTTAACTGATGGAGACTATCAGTTTGACCATTTGTTTTCTGTCCTTTCCATTGTTCTTAGGCAGCCAGAAGTGCCTGAGGAATATGAAGCCTGTGGCCTTGTGTTGGGGGGTGGGGGCATAGGGGTGGTGCTAGCTTGTGCCTTGCCTTCAGCTTGCCTTATGCTCCCTCATCAGCAAGATAATTATTTGGTTTACTAACTCCTGTGATAACCCACAGCATGATGAGAGGGTACATATGGGAACAACCTACCAGGATATGGTATGATTGTCACAAATAGTGGGTAAGCAGAAATTGGGATAACGTAATGAAAGATATTAAAACAAAAACAAAGCAAAACCCCCAGAATTCCACTGTGCTTTTATTATTTCTGAATGCACATCTTGGTTTCCAAATACATATCTTGATTTCTAGAAAATTTTCCTTTTGACATATTTTGTGGTATTTTCTTAGGTGACCGATCAGGTGATCAGTTAATAATGAAATAAATGAAAATAAACTAAACGTAACAAAACTTAACTACATTGGTCATTTCTCCTAGCTAATACATAAGTTTATGAAAACTAAATTCACTGACCAAACCATTTACGATGTTAACAAGAAACCGTGCAGAAAGAGGGGGAAACAGTGTGTATTAGTGTATGTGCTCTTGCGCGAGCCAGGACGCCCGCGCTTTGACCGAGACGGCATTAAAGTTCTGTTCTTTCAACTAAGCTTTAGGTTTCTTCCTGAATACAGGCCTTTGACCTCCCGTTTTTTTTTTAGGACATTTACTTTAGAAAATGTGAGATTGTCAAGTTTCCTCCACGCTTTTAGGATGTAAATCATCTTCCCACCGCCTCTCGCCAGGAATCGGGGAATGCCATTCTCGAGGACCTGGGAGCCATCCCTTTGAAATCTGATCATCAAGGAAGGTAATGCCTTATTTATAATCATCAAAGAAGGTAGGATTCCAGCCTCTGTAACAGCCATTAGCAAATGCATATAGCCTAATCACGTTGGCCAGCTCACCCCTACTGCCCCTCAGTGCTTTTTCACTGCTTCACCAAGTGATTAAAACCTCTACTGGTGTTTGTTTCCGCAGAGTTGAGTTCATGCTTTCTCCCTGTGCCAGTAGTTTTAACATCTATTGCAATAGTCCTGACTAAAACGTTCGTTGTTTGTTTAACTCTTTCTGGGTGGAAATTTTCCTTAACAGCTCATATATTCCTCCGCTTTACTTGGAAACAGGAGGAGGAATGGTAATTTGGTATTTTCTCCTCCATTTTCCAGAAAATAAAATTAAAGAGCCATGTTTCTTGGCCACTAGGTGGCGAATGTTTTAATTTCACTTTGTCCACTTGCCCTAAAGCATTAGACCAAATCACAACTGATATTTTAAAATAACTTTTATCCAAAGCAGGAATTCGATCACTGTAATATGTTATACACAGAATATGAAATTATTTTGAATATTATATAGATAATCATGTTATTAATAGTTATTGATCACAAGTGCTGCTTTTAGTACTGAAATTATTTTTCCATCTTCCATTTTAAACAGTGTCTATTCACAATCCTCTAAGCGCTTTTTTGCATCTTCTCTGCGCCTATTATAACAAGCATATGAGAAAAAAATACAGTTTCCCCCTTTGTGAACGAATGAATTAAGTTTATCTCAGGAGGAATCATGCAATGTCTTCCCTATGTCCCAGGTTCCAAGGACAATCTTCTTAGGTTCGTTTTTACTCCAACAGTTTCAAAGTTGCAGATCAGTAGGATCATGTGACTGAAACGCATCTCTGGTAGACACAAAGAAGCACATCTCTGAACGGAGTGTCAGCTTACGATCATTACATTCATAGAGGCGGGCTTGTACCTTGCACCATTATCTGGAATATCGATACAGCCAGATTGTATGATATCTTCTATATATAAAAATTCCTAGCCCAGGATAGGAAATATTTGTAAAATCAAAATGAAAAAAATCAGACACCATAAAATGTTATTGTTCATAGATAATACGATTCCCAAATTATGGCAGAAGCCTATTATATTATTCTTCAAGCCAGATTATTTTTCATTATTTCTATCCTCACATTATACTGGAGACATTCATGAATAATCAAATGCAATGAACTTAAGTGAGCAGTTCAGGATGATGTTGTGCATTTTCCATTCTTTTGTACATATTATAGAATCTGCATTGAAATATCAGAAGGCCTGAAGTTATTTTACATTTTCTTTGAATTAAGCCTAGCCACCGAATGTGACTTACAATGATAAGCTGCTTCTGGAGCCCATCAATCTGGGCAGTAAAACTATCGAAGAGTTTAAGCATTTAAATCAGAGATGAAAAGTAAGCCATAACTACCAGGCATGTTAAGTATTTCAGAGGACATTGGCTGTTGTTTTAGTCTCTAGCTAGATTGGTGTGAAGGCATATTCTCTCTTACTAAATAGACAACTTTCTTCTAATTGGAATATAAGGAATAGAGTCAATTCTTATTTAATGGATGGAGATTATGAAATTCAAAAACTCTGATAGGAAATGAAAGGGAAAAATCCAAAAAAAAAAAAATCTTTCTCCAAATGTCCTATATTCATGATTCCCCTAAACTCTACTAGTTCCCTTTACCAAGATTACAAGTATCAATTCTCCTTACCAATATCAATCCCTTCAATTCTGAGATCAGCATTTTCACAATGAAAACATGCAACATGCAACCTGAGGAATATTGATCACAGAACGTTGAGGTCAAGTGTTAGCCTGTTTGGTTGGCATAAACATTCTCCTTCCATTTTCCTTGCACTGGTTATAGGGAGAGTATTTATTACATCACCAAAATCAGAGCTGTTAGAGTTACACTATCTATACCTGTACTACTCCATGAATTAGTGTTGGTCTGCAAACAACCATGATATGAGTATATCATTTGAGAGAAAACTTTCATTGCAATTTTATATAAGGGTCATTTGCATGCAAAGTATAACTCGTAAGTTTTCAAAACCTCTTTGAATTTCTTGGTCAGAAAGGGAACCATGTTTAAAGCTGATAGAAGACATGACAGTAGGCAATATTTCACATACCAAACTAAATTCTTTGTGCTTCTTTTTTTTAACGTTTATTTATTTTTTCTAATTGTTTTTAATGTTTATTTATTTATTTTTTCTTACAAATAGTTTATTGTCAAGTTGGTTTCCATATAACACCCAGTGCTCATCCCCACAAGTGCCCTCCTCTATGCCCATCTCCCCTCCACACACCCATCAGTCCTCAGTGTGCTTCTTAATAAATCAAGACTAAAACTAATATTCATACACAGTTGTCAAGACATTAGGCTTAGCTGTATCAAAAATATGTGATTGAATAAGAGTTAATTTATGGCCAAAAAGTTAGCTGAAGCATCAGTTTCCAATGATGTCATAGCTCATAGTTTGGCTAAATCATATATCAAATACATTTAGCAATTTAGTTTTCATTGTAATATGATGAATGCATATACTCTAACATAGACATTCTTCTAACATATGTTCAATTTGAATATAATGGTGATATGAAAAGAGGATATGTTTTCAGCCTAATTGCTCACAAATATTAATATTGAACTGAACTATGAAGGTTTACATTGTTAATATATGTAATTTGGAGTTTAAGATTTGTTGTGTAATATAATCTGATGACACCACTACGATTACAGAAAAGCATATTAGAATAGTTATCCACATTAAGAAACCTATGCAAGAATATAAATCAACAGAATGCTTCCTTCATTGAACAAGTATTTTATGAAATAACAAAAGTCAACTGAAATAAACAGTATGTTTAGTGGCATAGTAAAATTGCAAATGATGAATAGGCTAGTATATTATAAATTATGTAAAATATAAAATCATTAAAGATTGTTCCATTGTATATAATAATATAAAAGTTGATTATAAGCAACTGATAGTACACACTAAATTAGAGAAGGTATCATGGAGAAATACTATCAGGAATGTTCGAGCTATGGAATAAACATGTAATATATCTGCATTATTAAAACCAAACTTGGTCCTAATTTTAAAAGATGCTAATTGAATAGCAGGACTGCTTATTTTCCTGATACCAATTATTTTTAATTACTTATTATTTATTTTAAAATCATTTTTATATTTCTGTCCAAGGAAAAGAAAGAAATATGTTTTTAAATGGAAAATAAGGAAACACAGGGTTTCTTTAGCAAGTTATGACATGTCCCATAATTTATCAGTGTTTTAATAATGAAGTAGGTAATGATCTAAATACATGCCATGTGCTAAATTTACCATCAAATATGATTTAAAAACATTTTTGCATTTTAATTTATATCAAATAAACATCTTCACACAGGAAAATTCAGGGATCCAAATCCATCTAAAGTATAATATAATTTTAATTTAGACTAATAGAACAATGTTGAAACATGCCCTTGGTTAAAGGTTGGAAATTAGGTTTAAAACTATAACCTAGCTTATTTATTTACATATATGAAATATATATATACATATATGTATATGCATATGTATGTATATATGTGTTATACAGATATATATTTATAAATTAAAATTCCTGAATTTTTACCAAATTTCTTGTTCAATCCCATCATATTTCCTTTGGAAGATGGTATCTCGACAATCTCTATAGTTCTATGAGCTAAAATGTCATAGAGAACATTAAATTCCAGCCAAGATGACATCCCCTTGACCAGATCACTCCTTCCTGAAACAGATAAAATAAATGAAACAATGAATTTTAAGACAATAGATGTGAGAAAATGAACAGAAATGATCCCTAAGTGATGAGTAACAAATGAGGTGAGTTCTAAGATTGTCTCAGTTTACTACATTGACAGGATTTCCTAATTGCTGTGTGGAATTTGGAGCCTTTGAACCCTACAAATTCCTAAGGTGAAAGAGATGGAGTTGAGTATCTACAGAAGCCAAGGCAGTTAGTTTATAGGACAAAGAAGTGAAAATAATTCATGGAGAGATTCCCCTTCATGTGTTCAGCTGAGTACTGCTTAGCGTATGTAAGTGAAGAAACTGTTGAGCCTGGGAAAAGAGCCATTTGTTCTGACAGGTAATAGAACCTGGAGTTGCCCCAGACTAGGGACAGTGCCCGTTCCCACTTGTGGAGGAAATGGGATGTTCATATGTTGATGGTGGCGATTAAAAAAGGTATTGCCATTTTTGTAGAGTTTGGTAGTTTCTTATGAAGTAAAGCAAACACCTTATGCTCCAACCATTCTCCTACATCCAAGAGAAGAGAAAAAAAAAAAAAAAAGCATAGATCTTTACAAAGACTTTTATACATAACAGCTGTACTCATATTAGCCATAATCAGGATACAATCTAGGTAAATGGATAAGCAAAATTTGATATATCTTTGAATGTAATACTACCAAACAATAAAAATGAACGCACAGTTGTGATGAGCACTGGATGTTGTACGCGAGTGATGAATCACTAAATTCTATACCTGAAACTAATATTACACTGCATGTTAACTAATGGGAATTTAAATAAACACTTAAAAAAATAAATGAACAATAAATACATGCAACAACATAAGTAAATCCCTAAACAATTATCCTATGTGAATGTATCCAGACAGAAAATACAGAAAATAATATAGTGTTCCATTTACATAAAATTCTAGAAACTATAGGCTAATCTATAGTGACAGAAAGTAGATCAGTCATTTCTTGGAGACCAATAGAGAGGGTATGGCAGGGAAAGATCACAACGAATCCTGAGAAAAATTTTGGGGGGATTGGATATATTTATTATCTTGATTATGATTATATTTCATGGATATATGCATACGTCAAAATTTATCAAACTATATACTTTAATTTTTTTATTTTTATTTTTTTAACAGTTTATTGTCATGTTGGTTCCCATATAATACCCAGAGCTCATCCCCACAAGTGCTCTCCTCCATGCCCATCACCCCCCTTCCCCTCTCTCCCATACCCATCAGTCCTCAGTTTGTTCTCAACATTCAAGAGTCTCTCATGGTTTTCCTCCCTCTGTCTCCCCTCTACTTTAAATATTTTTTTAATGTTTTGTTTATTTCTGAGAAAGAGAGAGAGACACAGTGTGAGCAGGGGAGGGACAGAGAGAGAGGGCGATATAGAATCTGAAACAGGCTCCAGGCTCTGAGCTGGTAGTCAGCACAGAGCCTGATACAGGGCTCAGACCCATGAGCCGTGAGATCATGACCTGAGCTAAAGTGGGACGCTTAACTGACTGAGGCACCCAGGTGTCCCACAAACTATATACTTTAAATATGTGTGATTTTTTATATTTATATTATTGTTCAAAAAAGATCATGATACCAGGGTCGTGAGATCTAGCCCCACTTTGGGCTCCAAACTGAGCATAGAGCCTGCTTAGGATTCTCTCTCTCTCCCTCTGGTCCTCCCCTACTAATGTGTATGTGCATGCTCTTTATCTCTCTAAT
>NW_027529569.1:300811-355625 GCF_008692635.1 Crocuta crocuta
TATATATATGTATATATATATATTTCTATTGTATATATAGAATTATATATATTCTATAAATATATATTATTCTAATATATAATTATATATTATTCTAATATATAATTATATATTATTCTAATATATATATATGTAATTATATATTATTCCCTTAGTGCAAAACTGTCATCAATCCAATCTCAAATAGCTAAGTTTAAAAAGAAGCGAGGTCAGTCATCATATTAAAATCTTAAACAATTGGCACAGTGTTGCTAGGTCAAATTATGTACATAGGTAGTTGGTATAAAGAGCTGCTATTCTACTCAAAACTTTGTTTCATTATAATTTCATAACGTTGAAATTTAAAGTTTAAATAATAACTGGCTTGTACCCATTAATGGGTAATGTATACAGCTTTGTACATTGCATTGCATACAATAGACATTAATGCAAGTTAATGTCTGTTGAATCTGGTAATAAAAATAAATTAATTTTTATGCCTTTTTATTTTCACTTTATTTTCCTAGTAATTCATTTCTATTGTGCATTACAGAGGCATTGGTTCAGGAAACTCAGAGGGCTAGGGGAGGACTGAACTAGACTCCTTCCTCCATTAGCTTTCCATCACTGAAGACGAATGCTTTTAAAGTCTGCTGCTTCAGTGTCTTTCAAATTTGTTTCATCCCTTGCAAACCAATGAGTATTTCTTTCTTCTCTCCTACCCTTCCTATCTTCCCTTCTATGCATCCTTCATTTGGTTCCCTGTAAGTTAAAAAATCTAGCAATTTTAATAGCCTTTAAGCTATTTTGGGGGGCTTTCACCAGCAAGTTTTTGATTGTAATGTTTCCAGAGATTGGAAGAGTGATTTAGAATTATTACTTTGATTTTGTAGCAGTCAGAAGGGATTACTGTATATTCTATTCTCCCACAACCTTTGTTAATGTCTCCATTGTAGTTCTGCTCATGGTGCATCTTCTTTTGTAGTTTCTCGAAGGTATAACCAATACCATCTTCTTCAAATTCCAGCACAGTATATTTTATGTTGCCCTACAGGACTTACTTCCCACCCCATCTCTGCAATCATGTTCTTCTAGCTGTGCAAATTCTACTTGCTTTTTACAACTCAACTGAAGTGTATCACAAGCTCAACAAGAAGTTCTCATAATCTTTCCTGAGAATGCTCACTTGGGGCCTCCCATTTGCTCATTTACATAACTAATTTATAAAAATATAATAATAGAACAACTAACTACTACTTTGTTATTCAGTGATAAGTAATGTGCCAAGTGTCAGGTATTATTACCTCTAAACTTCAAAACCAGATATTTTGCACATAGCTTTGTGTTGTGATACATTGTGTTGTGTACATTTATTATTCTTTTCCAAACTAAATCTGAGTAAACAAGTAGGCAGAAATTCTGACCACTCCAGCAGACTGTCACCTTGGCACCAGGCCGACATTTAAGAAAAGTTCAGATAATTAAGGAATCAGCTACAAAAACAGCCATTAAAGAAGCGTGTAAAACGGGTTAATATTTTTTCTCTTAAAATAATTTTTTATGTATTTCTACTATATCCCAGCAAAAATCACAAAAAACAAGTGTTCATAGGGGCTCAATTACTTTGGACAAATTGATCATTTGTCAATTCACACATGGCATATCTCTTCAAATGAGATTTTACGTATATATATGTGTATGTATATGTAAAATGTATATGTATATTATATGTACATATACATATATATCTACATATAAAAAGATATAGATATAGTTACATATTTAGTACTAGTGTTTAAGTTATATTGGGGACAGACAGCAGATCTTAACAATTATAAGCTGTTATACCTGATTAATTTCATGTAGTTAGTTAAACTATCAAATCATTGTGGTTTGGTGAAGAATTAAGCTAAAATCAGTTGGTGGAGTCATCCTGTGGAAATATCAAGGTTTTTATTGTAAGTATAGAAGAAGATTTCTCATCTAAGTAGTACATGTAGAATACATTTAAAAATGCATTTAAAAATCAATATTACATTTTATGTTTAATGCAGGTCAGTGACAGCATCTCTCAGTGGAACCAAAGGACATTTTCCCCAAAGGTAACACAAAAACTCTCTATTTCTTAATGTGCATTACAGTTCACTGAATTGCTCTATTATCTAATTCTGAAATGCCCTGGTTCATGACAAGCAGCTTCATAGACAGTGAGATTCTCAAGACTGAATAGGATGGGAACCAAATTTCTGGTCACTACCCAAGTTTTCCTTAAGCAAAAGCTGAATCTTCTACCTTGGGCCCTGCTATTCAGCAAAGTTACTATTCAAGTTCATCAAGAAGCATTTCATATGTATAATAAAAGTTCTCTTTTGTTTCATAAAGGGACATCACTCTCATCTCTATTCCCATTCAATTGCATTTTTTTCCATCTTATTTGTTGTTATCCTTTTATATCCATCCAGGGCATAAAAATCATGATGCTGCAAATGACTGTATTTTCCAAAGATTATTTCTCCTTTGACCCCAAAACCATGACAGTAAGTTGTTCAATAAATATATTCTCAAAAATATCTGAAATCTACTTTAGTTGTACCTGTTAACCACTGAGTTATATTAGCCCTGTGCATTATTTCAAGCCCATAAGTAAGATGTTAGAAATTAGATTTGTAGATAGTATAATTACATTTTTGTATTACCGTCTATACCTTGTGAAATACAAGGATGTCATAAGCTTCATGTTTTGGATGTCATACTCCATGTTTTGGATGTATTTGTTAAGATTTCATGTTTTCAGGTACCATATATCCTAGTAAAGAGATCCTTAAATGTCTGTGTATGTGAGCCCCTCTGAGAGTCTAGTGAAGACAATGGGCCATTTTTCCACTATAATTTTTAGATACATAAAAGAAGAATTGTAGGTGTGCAAGGACACAAACTGTATAAAATTCATTTATCAAATATTAAAACCACAAAAATAGTATTTATGTCCTTCCTTACTAATAGGGTAAAATAAGATACAGCAATGTATTTAATAACAATAATAATTTGAAGTAGTAATCAGTAGAAATAATTATGTGGGATAACTGCAGTATTACATTAAACACCTTTGAAGTCTTAGGACACCTGGGTGGCTCAGTTGGTTAAGGGCCCCACTCTTGGTTTTGACTCAGGTCATGATCTTGCAGATCTGTGAGTTTGAGCTCTACATCAAATTCTGCACTAACAGCAATGAGCCCGCTTGGGATCCTCTCTCTTCCTTTCTTTCTGCCCCTCCCTGACTCACACTGTCTCTGTATCTGTCAAAAAGATATATAAAATTTAAAAAACTGGGTTTTCTTACTGACAAATATGCTACTTTTATTTATTTTCTATATTTATGATTGAAATAATATAGTTCTCTTTGAGTTCAATAAAATAAAGCTATACTCTTTCCACTTAAATTCACAAACTCCCTGATCTCTGTTAATAGATGGCTCAGCAGTCTGTGGACCCCTGTACTATTATTTTAATTTTCCTACTAGAAACTTCACAGTAAGACCTTTTAAACTGTGAGATGTGCATTTTGCTCCTCTCATATATCCATATTCTATCAATCTTTTGAAAATAGCATATGATTTTGAGTCTTCTAAATCAGAGGTGAAACAAGTACTTGTCACTTCTTAGCTGCCTAAAACTAGGCAAGCCAGGTGCTTTCCAAGCATGCTTCCTCATACACTTCTTTTTTTTTTTTTTANCAGGTCCTTTATCCATTTTGAGTTTATTTTTGTGCATACACTTCTTACAAAAGTTTTGGGAGAAGTAGAAATAATGACTATAAAAACCAAGTACTCCATGTAGCAAAACTGTTCTAAATAAACAGTAGCTTCAAAAAGAGACTCAGGCAAACTGAATTTTTCCATGCACTGTGTAAGCTCTCACCAGTGCAGATTACAAATACACAGATTAAAAATCCACTTCTGAATTTATAGAAAGGAAGAGAATAAAAGAGAAGTGGGACTGTGGTGGGGAGCGGGTTAAAGGGAATGGGAAGAGGTAAGCTGAAGAGCAAAATAACTCGGGGCGTCCCTATAAATCAGTCTTTACGAGGGGCCTGGGTGGCTCAGTTGGTTAAGCCTCCGACTCTTGGTTTCAGCTCAGGTCATGATCTCATTCATGGTTCGTGAGTTCAAGCTCCGTATCAGGCTCTGCCTGCTTCAGATTCTCTGTCCTCCTCTTTCTCTGTCCCCTGTTCATTCTTTCTGTCTCTCTCTCAGAATAAACTTAAAATTTGTAAAAATCAGTCCTCAAGAGAGACGGATCAGGAGGACTGAATCACAATGATCAGAACTTGGAGCCACTGAGAACTGCTGGCCAGACTCATTGGCTGGGTTTGTTATATACCCCTCTGTGTTCAGCAGATGTTTGCAGAAGCCCTGTAGCAAATACTCAAATTTCCATAAATGATAAAATAAGTTAATTTAATATTATTAATAATAATTAGGAAAATAAATGCTAATACTTATATAGCACTACTATAGCTAGCACTATGCTTTGCAGTTTAAAAAACCTGTAATCCCTCCAATAAAAGTGAGATAGGTACTTTTAACATCCCTCTTTTCAATGAGGGAATAACGCACAGTGAGTCTAAGTTACTCGCCTGAAGTCATTTTCTATCGGTGCATACAAAGTATCCAAGACTTTCAAGTCACAATCACTTGGTGAAAGTCAGAGGGAGAATTATGGACACTTTATGAATAACCCTTATTTATAAAATTTTGTGCACTACCTCAAAACACCTTTTTTTTTTAATAGTTTGTCAAATTAGTTTCCACATAACACTCAGTGCTCATCCCCACAAGTGTCCTCCTCCATGCCCATCCCCCCCTCCCCCCACATCCATCAGTCCTCAGTTTTTGTCAGCATTCAAGAGTCTCTCATGGTTTGCCTCTCTCCCTTTCCCCCACCATTTCTGCCCTTCTTCTCCTCCGTGTTCCTCCGTCAAGTTCCTCCTAATCCTCCTATACGTGCAAACATATGATATTTGTCCTTCTCTGCCTGACTTATTTCGCTCTTGAAATGTTTACCGTTAGTTGTTGTTAAAATCAGAAAATGGTATAAAACATGGACCCTAGCCACACAGCCTTAACGTCGTTCCCATTTAAGTTGAGTGAGATTCATATATGAGTAAATACAGCAAAGGATATAAATCAGGATGTTGTAACAGATAAGAAAGGTAAATTAACATTTAAAGTCACATATTAGCCTACTATGTTCCTTTTGAAATTGAGACATGGTTTTATTCAAGCATTGATATTCCAAGCACATTAAAAATCAAGGAAAGCATGAGACGTTGTGAACATATGGAACATTTGTCAACAGTGACGTGATTGATGATCAGAATAATTCATGAACTTTTCTGAAATTTTAACTCTTGCTCTTCATCTATTTTGTAAGGTGTCCTATTAACATAAATAACACCGAGAGACAGCATTTCATAATTAAACACTCAGTGGATTAAAAAATGAGGAAGCTGATATCATTTGCATTTGTCTCCAGGAACACCTGCATTTATTTCTAGGATCCTTTAGTAAGAAGAAACACAGCTGCTAATGTTGTGACTGATGAAAAACGTAAAGTTTAAGTCAGGAAGAACTGGCTGCATTATGTATAGTTCTACTACTCCAAACAGAAAAGAGAAGACTTGCCTTGGGTCCAGAATTTACATTACATATTATTTTGACTAGTAATTCATCTTGAGGTAATATTATGATGTTGGCAGATGTATTAGTCAGCTCAGGCTGCCATAACAAGAAACCATAGACTGGGTAGCTTAGACAACAGACACATATTTCTCACACTTCTAGAGGCTGCAAGTCCAAAAACAAAGTATGTATAGCTTCAGTTTCTGGCAAGGCTCTCTTCCTGGCTCGCAGAATAGTTCTCCTTAAACATAAGCACTGAAAGTGATGCTTATTGATCAAAGAGCTTACAATTCTTGGGGAGTAATAGATTTGAAATTTGCACAGGTTTACACTAAATGTGTTTTAGAATCCATTTAGTTTTAACAAAATATATTTGTCATTTTAAAAGAAACTTTGAGAAGTACTACAGATCTTCCTCAACTTACAATGGGGTATGGCCTGATAAACTCACTTAAAATAGTGATTTTTAAGTGAGTTAAAAAAAATTTAAATGATAGTTAAAAAATATCATTAAGTTGAAAATGCATTGAATTCATCTAACATATGGAACATCACAGCTTAGCCTAGCCTACCTGACATGCTCACCACAATTTCATTAGCCTACGGTCAGGCAAAACCCTGTAACAGAAAGCCTATTTTATGACACAGGGTTGGATAGCTCATGTAATTTACTAAATACTGAACCGAAAGTGAAAAACAGAAGACTGTAACGCTACAGCATGGTTGTTAAATGTATCAGTTGTCGAGCCACAGGGTGGCACGGCTGATTGGGAGGGAGCCACGGCTCCCACCACTGTCCAGCATCATGTAAGAATATTTGCTGCATGCCCCAGCCCAGGAAAAGGGAAAACTTCAAAATTTAAAGTGCAGTTTCTACTGCATGCATATTGCTTTTGCACTATCAAAAAGTCAAAAACTTTAAGGTGAAACATCGCTAAGTCAGACTTGTTTTTAACATTTTTGAGAAAATAAACCTACTGATTACAAGGAAAACACACGAAGAAGTAGTGCATTTATGAAGTTCTAGTTAAAAAGATGAAATTTCTGAACACCTAGGTGGCCCAGGCAGTTAACTGTCAGACCTCGGCTCAGGTCATGATCTTGTTTGGTGAGTTCAAGCCCTGAATGGTGCTTCAGATCCTCTGTCCACCCCCACCCCCTCATACACACTCTCTCTTTCTCTCTCAAAAAT
This sequence comes from Crocuta crocuta, assembly GCF_008692635.1. Classification (NCBI taxonomy): domain Eukaryota; kingdom Metazoa; phylum Chordata; class Mammalia; order Carnivora; family Hyaenidae; genus Crocuta; species Crocuta crocuta. The sequence goes on from NW_027529569.1 coordinate 307,664, forward strand.
AAACGAACATAAAAAAGCTGAAATAATCATACTAAAAGTTAGAATATCTATATATAATATTCTAAGTGATTGATTTCTAATAGTGGATGCTTGAGACAGTCAAAATGATAATAAATTATCATGGTTATTTTATGGCATTGTAGTTGCATATACTAAACTAAACACAAGATTAGATAATTACTCAGATAATTTAAATAATAGATTATATTAAAGTAAATAAATCAGATATAATATTGTGATGATGGGTTAATTGAACTGGAGATTTATAAAAATTTTAGCTGTCATATATGAGATAGTCACACATAACTATTTGATATCAGAATAATGTAGGGTCTCCTGGTTGTCTCAATTGGTTAAGTGTCTGATCTTGGTTCAGGTCATGATCTTGTGGTTCTTGGGTTGGAGCCCTCCGTCAGGCTCTGTGCTGACAGCTCAGAGCCTGGAGCCTGCTTCAGATTCTGTGTCCCACTTTCTCTCTTCCCCTTCCCTGCTTGTGTTCTTTCTCTCTCTCTCTGACATATAAATAAACATAAAACAATTGATGTCAAAATAATGTAAATAATGTGTGTGGACCTGATGGCGGGGTTGGGGGGGGGAAGAAGTCTTCTCTGTTTTAGTCAGACTTTAAAATTCTGGAAAACACTTTTGCTATTTATGCGATTTCTTTATCTCATTTTGTATGTTATTATACACAATTTTATTAATTTGCTATTAATATAATATTAATAATTATTCGATTCATATTAGCTCCTTAGAATAAGCAGACTTCTATTAAATTCAGCTATTTTGGGAAGTATCAGTGTTTTTTTCCTCAGAATCTATTACACACTTCTAAAAACACGGGCCATTTGAATTAATTGTGTTAATTTTGAACTTCCTTCACCAAATGAGACAAAAACAGCCAAATCTTTGAGTTAAAGATATTTTAAACTAGAACTTTGTATGCATCTGTGTGATTTCCACTTCAAGGCCTTCTTGACAGATTTTGCATTAACAGACCAACCTAATAATAATCCTGGACCAACGTGCCTTTGAAATTAATCACAGAAGTACTGAATTCCAATGACGAAAGTGGTACGGCATAACTGCTCTTGTACAGTGATTCCAAAATTAAACAGGAGCTTTATTTCTGAATTTTACACGGTATGAGAAAATTCTTTTTTTTTTTTATTTTCAAAATCATTTTATGATGTAAACTTTCATTGAATTAGTACTTTTTGATAAGCTCCCTTTGCATCCACTCTCCTTATCTACACATATGTGAATTTTGTTTATCTAGAAAGATAATTTCAGGACCAATAACATTGTAGTTCAGTGCCAGTTTTCTTAATAAAAACTTAATGTATCACATTACATTCCCAGCACACTCTAATTAAATTCCTTTTCATTTCAGTCTGTCTCAGAGGGTTAGAGAAGCTCAAGAATATTTAACAAAATTCAACAAAGCAACTACCTGAAGTTGATACATTAACCTTGGCACTGAAAGTTACTTTATTCAATCCACGTATGCCAGAAACACCATTATACAATGACCTAAAAATGACAATATTTCACTCTAACTGGAGAGGCTATAAATGAATAACGATCATTTCTAACTCATTATATGTATTATGTATTTTGCCCTGGGAAATTTTAAAGAAAACACAAACATTAGCACCAGGGAAAGCATGTCTTACCTGAAAGTAAAAGTAAAATAAAGCCCCATCTTTTCTTGATAATAAGGAAAATGGATAGACTTTAATACCTGTTAGTGTAATCATTTACTGTCATACATGCCTCACAAACCAGAAAATACATATTGATCAATTTTGTTCTCTCCATTTGGATTTTAAGATAGAAACACGTAATTTCATAAAGAAAGTAATTCTTCCTATTTAAAATTCCGTCAGAATTATGATTTGCTCAAAGAAACAACTCATTCCTATGGATGACGAGGTTAAACGAAAGGTCTATTTCCTTGTTTGATTCTGGACTGTCATGGAGTCCTTTTCTTCTATAACCATACAGGCCCATTCTCCCACCATGGCTTATCCAAATCCCTTATGGCCACATATATTTCAGATTTATTTTTATCTCTTCAGACTTTAGGAAGGTAGCATCACATATGTGCAATATATATCATCCTGTTTTAAAACCCTCTGTTCAGACTTATTCTTTTTTTAAAAAATTTTTTTTTTTTTGGTATTTTTTGTAGTGAAACAAACATACCTACACTAGATTGGGTAAAGAATGACCAAAATAAAATTTATGTCAGTTTGTTAAAAGATTTAATATAGGTTCAATTTTTTTCTGCCAATTGAAGAGGTTTCTCCCCCACCCCATTAGCTTTATTGAGATAGAACTGACATATGGCAATGTGTAAGTTTAGGGGCACAGTGTGATGACTTGATGCATGTGTATATTATCACAATAAGGATTACCACGATAAGGTTGGTTAACATATCCTTTACCTCACATAATTACCACGTTTATTGTTATGGTGAGAACATTTAAGATCAATGCTCTCAGCAACTTTCAAGTATATAATACAGTATTATTTCCTATAGTCACCATACTTAGATCCCCAGAGCTTATTCCTCTTATAAGCGGAAGTTTGTATCTTTTGATCAATGTCTTCTCATTTCCCATTTCCCAAGCTCTTGGCAAACAACCATTCTTTGTTTTTAGAAGTTCATCTTATTTATTTTTTAATTAAATTTAAATTTTATTTTGTTATTTTAATTCCAGTATAGTTAGCATACATGCCAGTGTTATGTTACTTTCAGGTGTACAATAAATTTGGAATTCAAAAATTCCATATAGTACTCATGCTCATCAAGATAACGGTATTCATGAGGCGCCTGAGTGGCTTAGTTGGTTAAGCATCTGACTTCAGCACAGGGCATGATCTCACAGTCCGTGGGTTCGAGCACTGCTCTGTGCTGGCAGCTCAGAGCCTGGAGCCCGCTTTGGAATCTTTGTCTCCCTCTCTCTATGTCCCTTCCCTACTCTGTTGTGCCTCTCTCTGTCTCTCAAAAATAAATAAACATTGAAAATTAGTAACTATTATTAATTTTAAATTAATTTTTAAGATTAATAAAAAAAGATAAGTGTTCTCTTAATCCCTCTCACCTATTTCATCCAGGCACCCATCCCCCTCACCTCTGATAACCATCTGTTTGTTCTCTACAGTTAAGAGACTATTGTTTGGTTTGTCTCTCTGTCTCTTTCTCCTTTGTTCATGTTGTTTGTTTGTTTTTTAAATTTCACATGTGAGTGAAATCATATGGTATTTGTCTTTCTCTGACTGGCTTATTTTGCTTAGCATTATATTTTCTAGATCCATCCATGTTGTTGCAAATGGCAAGATTTCATTGTTTTTTATGGCTGAATAACATTCTTTTATATATGTCATATATCCTTTATCTATTCATGTATTGATGGACACATGGACTGCTTTCATAGTTTGGTTATTGTAAATAATGCTGTAATACACATAGGGGTACATTTTTCCTTTGAACTAGTGTTTTCATATTCTTTGGGTAAATACCCAAAGTGGCATGATTACTGGAGTGTAGGGTAATTCTATTTTTAAGTTTGTGAGGAACTGCCATACTGTCTTGTACATACAGTACCTGCAACAGTTTGCATTCACACCAGCAGTGCAAGAGGCTTCCTTTTTCTCCACATCCTCACCAGCACTTGTAATTTCTTAAATTTTTTTATTTTAGCCATTCTGACAGGTATGAGGTGATATCTCATTGCGGTTTTGATTTCCATTTCCCTGGTAATAAGTAATGTTGAACATTTTTTCTTATGTCTGTTGGCCATATGCCTGTCTTTTTTGGAGAAATGTCTATTCATATATTCTGCCCATTTTTAAATTATATTATTTGTTTTTTGGGTGTTGAGTTGTATCAGTTCTTTATATATGTTGGATACAAACTCTTTATTGGATATGTCACTTGCAATATCTTCTATTCAGTAGGTTGTCTTGTAGTTTTATTAGTTGTTTGCTGTGTAGAAGCTTATTATTTTGACGTAGTCCCTACAGTTTATTTTTCTTTTCTTTCCCTTGTGTCAGGAGACATATCTAAGAATACGTCATTATGACCAATTGAAGGTCTTTTTCATTTTGTAATATTTGATTTGAAACTGTAGACCTATGTGGTCACTTTCGAAGACTACTTTCCATTTGGGTGACAGTCCACATGCCCCTCATTCCCCTGCCATAGTGTCTAGTGAAGGCGAAATACAAGATTAAACATGGTTCAACTCCATACAAAGCTATGTGAGTCAAATACTGGAAAAGTCTGCGGTTCAAATGTGTTAGTTTGAATCCACTGTTATTTATTGGTTGTTACACATGTGATCAGTTCATTTGGATTGCCTGTTGAAGCTTCTGAAAATTTCTAGGCATGCTATTTTTTCTTCTTTGATAGTGGCTGAAGCAGTTTCCCTGAATGATACATATTCATTTGTATTGGACCAAACGGTCTCTCTGCCCCTTTCATCTCGTCAACCACCAACTGTCAGGAGCAACTTTCCTTTAAACTCCTAAGTTATCTGCATAGCAGCTACTCATAAGTCTCCTTCTCCTTGTTTTGGCTTACCCCTTAATTGCTTTAGAAAATTCCCATTTTTTTCCCCCCTGGCTTTCTGTCCTATTGAGCAGGAATTTTAAAAGAAGAGCAATAGAGGGAAAATAATATATACCTTCAAATTTTAAAATTCGTGGGTCTGGATGTTAGTCTACGTGGCATATTAAGGAATTTGAACAGTATAATGGCAAAATGCGTTTTTTCTCCGGGGAAGATAAAATGGTGAGAGCTTGAATGTATTGAGATCTGTTCAGTATGATAATAAAAATAACAGTCTGGACACTGTTGAAATAGCTAAGGCAAGGCATACAGAGTCCATGATCTAAATGCTGGTGATAAGAATACAAATCAAAGTTTGGATGTGAGCCAGATTCCAAAGTGAAAATCTTTGGTCATGTTCCTGGTCAGATTTGTGGTGAGTAATTATAAAGACAAATTCAGGAAGCATCTGCACAAAAACAAAGGTTAAAGCAATGGAACAGCAATATCATCTGATAGAAAGTAGAATTCTGAAAGAATATATTGAGAGCTGATAACATATGTGGCTAATAAGACACATTTGAAGGAAGAACATAGATTGTTCAAGACAAGTCAAATAGAAAAAATATCATTATGCGATTGAGGAAAAAATGACATGTTTCCTTTTATAAAAACTTATTCACATTAATTATTCACTATTTTTTTTATTATGGCTTATTTACTATTCCCATGTGGATACTCTGGACACATACGACTGTTTTGTGTCTTCTTTGAAGTGCATACCATTCTGTTATAGTTATATGTCTCTAATAGATAGTGGTAATAGTAGACAAGTGTAAGTAGAGAAAGTTGAGTAATAGACATATGGAGTTAAAATAGCTAGTTCTGAAAACATAAAGGATTTATTCCCTACAAGTTAATCCAGAAGATATTCAGTGTTGCACAATGATGGATTGACCGAATGTCACAAGAGAAATGCTACAGCAACAGATATTCCATCTTTGCCTAAGAAATAAAGCCTCTGGGTGACACTGCACATATAATTACATGTTAATGAGACATAATTAAATAAATAATAAACATTATTACTAGTAAGAATTTGATGGACATGCGGAAGGAGATGTTTGAAAAAGATGAGGCCCACTGGAATTAGGAAAGGTGTGCAGTAACAGAGGCAAGTGCTTCTGCATTATGTCCTTCCACACAGATTTCTATTGTGTCACTGTCACAATGTTCCACTGTGTCTGAGTGTGCACTCCCAGAACACGTGTGAGTACTATACTGAGGACAAAGTAAAAGTTCATCTTATCTCTGTTACGTTGTCTGTCTTGTTACAAAAGAAAGCATCAAACTGCGTAAAACACATTCTACTACATTTCTAGAATTTGTTTAAGGCTATTGGTTCAAATTCTTGTAGTGGCATGAAAATTGTTTGATGAAGTATCAGTTATATACCAGGGGACACATTAGGGAGTAAAAAATGTCTTTGTTTAAGAATTAGTCCTGGGCAAGTTAAAAGATACTGATTTGTATGCTAAGCAATTGGATGAAACCATTTACACTTTTACCTAATAGTTCCAGTCCTATAATAGGCTCATAATTAGTAGGTTTCCACATTCCCTTTAATTCAATGGTCATGGACATGTGATCTGAGGATGCCTGAGGTCCTTGAGGTCTTCCTTTTTCCAACTACACATCTGTGTAGAACAGAATTTCTTTATAGACTTCACTCAAAACATTTGCAAAATCATTCTTGGGTCTTCCGTAATTTTTAAGAGTGTGAATAGCATTAATGGGGCCAGGGATGGAATAGGTAGAGAACGGTCAGTAGAGTCCATTCCGGAAACCATCATCAGATTGGTGGGATTTCATTATGCTCATATGTCTTATATGCCTTTCTAAAGTTTTCAACCGTGTCTTTCCTTTCTTCTTTTCTTTTATTTCTTTATTTCTTATATTTTATTTTATTTTTCAGCTTTGTGAGTTATAACAGTGTCTTTCAATATGCTTGTGGGGCCTGAGGATCTAGTGGTAGATCTACAACGTCCTAGTTGGGGCCACCTGGGTGACTCAGTTGGTTAAGCGTCTAACTTTGGCTCAGGTCATAATCTCACAGTTCATGGGTTTGAGCTCCACATCAGGCTCTGTGCTGACAGCTCAGAGTCTGGAGCCTGCTTTGGATTCTGTGCCTTCCTCTCTCTCTGCCTCTCTCTCGCTCTCTCTCAAAAATAAATAAACATTAAAAAAATTTTAAATAAAATATCCCAGTTTGAATCTCTGGTAAGATCAAATTCATACCTCTCACAGTGCATCAAGTTACCATGTCTACTTCACGTATGATCTCAAAGTAGATTGTAATAATTTAAAATTTTAAAGCTTTCTTCAATTCAATCCCTCTGTAATATTGTTTTTGTCCTCTCTATCCAAATATCTAAAGTTTACTCATTCATCATTTTCTTGATCTATATTCCATTCTACAAAGCCTCACTAAAATCTTGTAGCAGTTCAGCTTGATCTCTGTCTTTCCTAAACACACAAAGAGTGTTTTCAGTATATTGGTTGTGTGCAATTATTTCTTTGGGCTCCTAATGAAATGCAGTTGAACACTACATTCCTCCTTTATTCCAGATATTGTGTTAGCGGCTGAGAATGTTACTAAAAGGACAATGTAATATACTCACTAACCTGAAATGCTTAGGTGTTTTGAGAGAACAAAAGAGAAGTTTGAAACTGAATCATAATGGACACATAGTATTTAACCAGATGATGGGAAATGGTGGAGGTAAGAAAGATAATTTCAGGTAGAAATGACTGTATATTTGTCCTGGAGTGAAGAGCAGTATTAAAATTACAAATGTAGCTGTCACTGTAATAAAAAGAATAGGATTCGGGTAATAAAAGAACTTATATGATACGTTATTTTTGACATTAACATGGTGGTAATCTGGACTACTCCAAATGTGTAAGGGACAGGCTAATATTTCAGTATTTCCCCTTTTTATATTTCTTTGTGTGTGAAAAATCTATGGAAGTGTAACGAATTCTATTTTCCAAATATTCATCTATAAGTAAATAAAATAATTTTACAAATACACTTGCCATTAAAAATAGATGGATATTGGGGCACCTGTGTGGCTCAGTAGGTTAAGCATACAACTTCAGCTCAGGTCACGATCTCACAGTTTGTGGGTTTGAGCCCTACCTCGGGCTCTGTGCTGACAGCTCAGAGCTTGGAGCCTGCTTTGGATTCTGTGTCGCCCCTACCCCAATCATGCTCTGTTTCTGTCTCAATAATAAATAAACATTAAAAAACTTGAAAAAATTATTGAAGATACTGCTTTGAAACCTGTGTTTTGCTTATACAGTCCAAAATCATGAGAGAATTTTCAATTTTTCAAATTCATGTTAAAATACTAATACCTACACCATTTTGCTACCTACAGTTTTTCAAAGGAGTAGAAGACTTTTTTTCAAATCACTTGTAGTATGAATCTAAAGTGACTATAACTTCTAAGTTTTTTTTAAAAATAAATCAAGTAATGTAGTCTGTTATTTTAATTGCCCTTTTATCTTCTTTCATTCATTTTTGGACATAACACTCTGAGTTCAAATACGGAATTACTATTTTAAAAGATGCATCAGTCCACAACAATATAGAGTAAAATTTTTAATCCTCTTTCTTGAAACTCTTTAACAAGGAGCTAAGATGAACCTCTGCAAAATATTGAAACACAGCATCAAGGTGTATTCATGGCAATACATCAATTGGATTCATTTGAAATTGGAAAATGTGTGCGTTCACTGGAGCATTTAAAATGATGCACAACAGAGGCTAATTTATTAGAACAAAGTCAGTCTAAATCTCAATTAGTGGAAAAGACCACAATTAATCGTTTGAGTAGAGTCCTTTGGGTCAAGATAGAACGGACTACATAAATTCTTTACAGTCATACATTTTCCACCACAAATTTAAAGAAAAGAAGAGAGAGAGAGAAAAAAAACCAAACTTGTGTATTTGACTCCAATCTCAGTTAATTATTTCAGTTTTAAAGACTTCCACATAAAATAAATTTTAACTTCTCAAATTTCTACTTGATTTCAAGGTCACCATTTTGTAAGACACTTTATAAGACACTCTATTAATAATCATTTCACACATCAGTTTCTACTCCTTATGCATTGTTATTCTGAACTCAGTTCAGCCCCCTAAAAGCTAAACAGTTTCAAAGTAAATCTGAAATACCAATTTTAAATGTTATGTAATTCTTTATGAATGCCTACAATGTCCCATATAGCATTAACATATTAGATTTATATTTGTCCCAAGTACAAATGTGCTGTACTTAGAACATTTTCTGATAATTAGGAATAGATGTTCTCAATATTATTTCTGAATTTGCTATATCTCTTATGATATTTTTAATTGAACAAAACCCCATAGGAATGCCTATAAGCATGTGGGCATTATTCAGGAAGAAGGAGTGCTGTTAAAAGACTTGAAATTTTAATCTAATGGCTTTGGGAATAGAGATAAGAGAAAAGGAAAGGAAAAACAAGACTCAGTTCAAAGAATTTTAGTAATTATGGCAGCAATAGATAATACTTTAAGCTAAAGATAAAAAAAAGAAGAAACTTTTCTTTTTTTAAGTTTCTCCTGCTTAAGAAGTCAATGAATTTTGAAATTCCAGTAACTATTATGTATTAGACTTATCTATGTACTAAATATTTTGAGGTTTATAAGGTGTGAGTAGATAAAAATAATTTTCATTGCTCTGCATCAAAGGGCCAACATGACTGAAAGTAAACAACATTGACATTAAATATAATCAAAGACATATTCAAAAATTGTAAGGATAAAGAACTTATTCACTTGTGGTTTTTCTAAAGCCTGTAAATCAGAGAAAATCTTTTAAAAAGTAGAGGAGTAACAATTTCTTCTTATAAATGGAATCAAGAGCTGTTGCTCACATACAAAATCTATATCCTTCCATCTTATTAGTTAATTTAAAGTGGAATTAAGTCCTCATCAAAGTGTACCTGGATTGGAGACAAACAGAAGATCTCTCTCATTAAACATAAGGGCAGTTTACTCTTCAGTCTCTATAGTAAATGCTGACCACATTAATAAAAGATTTACTAAATAATTGTAAAACAAAGCACAAATAATAAAATATAATATTTTAACTTTATCAATAAAATAGACTTTTAACTTTTTAATTAAGCATGGATATTAGGTACATGTAAAATAAAATCTATAATCAACATAGTAAAAAAAAGTTTTTTTAATTTCATAGCACCTTGAATTTTGTTAAACTTTAACAAATATTTAGCTGTGTCAAAGGCTACTAAGATTCTAGAACTTTAAACAGTATGTTCTAACAATATAATTTTTGCTTACTTTTAAGCATAAATTAAAATAAGAAATTATGTAACTTAGCATTGTTATTTAACACAATACTGGAAGTTTTAGCCACAGTACTCAGACAACTGAAAAAAAAAGGCATCCAAATAGGCAAGGAAGAAATGGAACTCTCACTATTTGCTGATGACATAGTACTCTACATAGGAAATCTGAAAGATCCCACCTACTAGAACTGATTCATGAATTCAGGAAAGTTGTAGGATACAGTATCAATGTACAGAAATCTGTTGCATTTCAATACACCAATAAGGAGAAATTAAGAAATAAAGAAATCTTATTTTACGGCCATTTGTGTTTTACATTTATCCTTGAAATTGTCAAATATTGAGGGATATAGAATTCATGATGATTTGGGGCAACTTTGCCATAGATTTTATATTCTTCATTCTGCTTAACTAGAGTCAGTTAGGAGGCACCTGGATATTTATTTACTTTTATAACAGTTCCTACAATCTTTAATAGAAAAAAATGAGTGATTTATAACTTTTATCAAATTTGATAATAGTTTAATGAATCAACTCGCTATTAATTCATCTAAAGATAATTTGTATTCTTATATTTCAGATTCTTATTTTGAAATAAAAATTAGTACACTTAAAATTTGGAATAAAGCACGAATATATCTGAGGAAGAGAAAAGATGAAGTCCCCTGTTGATGACTGCTAATTAATGTTGAGAGTTGACTATGAGGTACTTAAAGTTTCATTTAACAAGAGTTAGGATTCTCTCTTTTCCCAGGAATCTAAATTCATTTCTAATATTTATAAAAAAAAAGGGCTAACTGGAGGAAAAAAGAAACACATGTCTAAAACTTTTACATGACACTATGTTAGTATACATATAACATTATATAATATTTACATTTGTAAAATATAATTCTAAAATATATTTGTTTTATCTATGAATTACATAGTTTTCTAAATAAAATGACAATGTATTATCTGAAATAGGAGAAGTAGAATATCTTTTAGAATGTTCAAAGTCTCCCTTTGCAGAATAACTTGCTCACTGTGTAGGGGTAAGATGTATATGGTAGGAGGGAGATAATCTGTTATGAAATAAAAGAACTAACTTCAATTGAAATAAAGGGATTCAGAAAGGCTTTGCTGAGATAACATCAATACAATTTGTAACTAACGAATGTAAGTAAAAATAAGGAGAAATAGAAGCAATGACTCTGTAGTTTGAATCCAGAATAACTGTATCGAATACCTGAATACATACAGAGAGCACATATAAGGATAGGAATTATGAAGAGACATTGTTTTTGAGTATGTTTGTGTGCTTGATTGTGTGTTTACTTCCTTGATGTGGATATAGTTTGGAAATATGAATCTGAATCTCAAGAAATAAGAGGTCACTGTAGACTCAAACTTAAGAATAAGACATTGAGAAGTTATTCTAGCGAGTACATGAATGGATGGAGAGAAACATAGAAAGATACAAAAAGAGAAAGAGAATGTGCCATCAGTCTGATTATAGAGAAATATCAGAACAAAATGTACTCATAGAAGGTATTATATATCTGGAATTTTGAATCACTATTTTTATTATTGAGGGATGAAAAATAGAGAAAAATATAATGAATATTATTTGATGAATTCTAGTGGGAACATACACAGTAGCAAATCTCAGACAAAGGCTGTCAAATACTGTTATACAGTAAAAGAGGTACATCTGACAGAGAAAACCAATCAATCCTGTATAAAATAGCGAGACTGGATGCACAAGCTGATACCCAGAAATTCGCTGGACTGTATTCCCAACGAGAGTTGAGGAAATTGACCTGATGGAGGTATTTAAAAAGAGATATATTTACAGAGTTCAACTAGTCAATGAGACAGATTATAGGAGAGATTATGTTGATTGGAAGAAGTCCCAGCTGTCCAGACAACAGGGGCTGCAGATATGTCAATCAGATGTCTCAATGAGCTAGAAAGAAGGGAAGTGATACAGCAATAATTTTCAATCAAATTTTATACTTTCTGAAACTAATATTTAGGGTCGCCTGGGTGGCACAGTCGGCGACTTCCACTCAGGTCATTATCTCATGATTCACAAGTTTGAGACCTGAATCTGTGCTGACAGCTCAGAGCCTGGAGCCTGCTTCGGATTCTGTGTCGTCCTCTTTCTCTGCCCCTCCCCTGCTCACACTCTGTATCTGTCTCTCAAAAATAAATAACATGTAAAAAAAAAAAGTCATGTTCAGACCTCCCAAGGACTCTAGAGACAGATTACTTTGTTACAGTCCTGCCCTGGCCACTTGTTAGCTGTATGATCTTGGGCAAATCAGTTTTTCTGTATTTATCTTGAAATCTCATACACAAAACTTTTAAAAACAAACATAAATTGAATTATTAAAGGTAAAGTATTTAGTGAAATGCCTGAAAATTGCAATTACTAGATGCCTGTGCTATTATTATTGCAGTTTCTATTAATGGCATTCCTAACATGCCAGATATACAGTGGGCCCAGACAGGATATTTGTCCCATATTGGAGCAAGTCAAAAGGCTCAGAGTTCAAAGTGATATTTCTTCAAGAAGAGAAAATAAGTCAAACAAAATGAAAAGAAAATTAATAAAATGCCTAAGGTATTGAGAGGAGAATGATTCAGGGGGTAAACTGTGTATTGCTAAGTACATAGATAACTAACCAGTGGAAGAAATGACATAGCTCACTCCGTGATGGAGGTGTCTTATGCTGGAGCATCATCTGTGGGATGTGATGACAGATGTGAAATAATGCCTCATGTGATGTCATACTGTCATCTATGTAAGTCCTCCAGTTCAAGCTAAGGAAGTATTTGAAAATATTTTGGGAATATTTTTTCTTACAATACTGCTGTGTGCTCTTGAACAACTCCAGTGTTGTGTGGACACATTAATCTCTTTAGAGTTGTGCCCTATGAGGTCATCTGAGAAAAGGGAAAAAAAAATAGACTAGACATAAGGAGAGGATGAGGAAAAGGGTTTTTCTAATTTATTTTCCAGTGTTTAACAACTACATGCTCCCATGGGAACTCCTGGTAATAAATGGCTCTGTTTTATCCCCCAAATCTCATATTCTTGGAAGCCATAACTTTTGTATTAGCTAAAAACATAAAATTTCTCAACTTATTGTTAGTTTCTTAAGAACATGTGTGGTAGAAGGCCATGTGTGCGTACCACTATATGTCTAATACACATTTTTTGCACACAATAAAGTCTCAACGATTGTTTTTACGTGAATGTTGAGGCAATTTCAATCTAAATTAACTTCATAATAAATTCATGAAGGCATGATCTCTGTTATGAATCCTCTCCATCTCCAAGATCACAAAAATAGCTTGGTTTGTCCACAAATATGGTTTGGTTAGTCAGGTTGTCGGGTTTCAGTAATAGCCAATTCTAAGTAGTTCAAGGAAAAACATATCTTACTGTTCACATATCGGTGAAATGAAAGGGAAAGCTCTTGCCTAAGGCATGACTGGGCCTTGGAGTTCAAAAGATGTCATCCGTTGTCTGTCTTTTTCTGTTCACTTTGATTCACTTTGATTTATATTTTTATAAACTTAATTCTTAGGCAGGCCTTTTCCACATGTTGGCCTTAATATCCACTGGCAGACCAAGGATCACCTCGTATTCAGTCATATCCATTTCAAAAAGAGAAATTTCCTCCTTTATAGAATCAATAAAGATCTCACAAAAAGGATTCTTATTATCTAGCTCTGTATAACCTTTAATACAATCACTGTAGTAGGAGTGGGGTGGAGTATTATTGACTATCCTGGGTCATTTACCTACAAAAAGGACATCAGGACAGCAGTTAATGTTGACACCATTATTTGGGAAAGGACAGTTCTTAAAAGGAAAAACACTAAGCAGTCAAAAAATAATTGAGATAGGGGCGCCTGGGTGGCTTAGTCGGTTGAGCGTCCGACTTTCGCTTAGGTCATGATCTCACGTTCGTGGGTTCGAGCCCCGCGTCGGGCTCTGTGCTGACTGCCAGCTCAGAGCCTGGAGCCTGTTTCAGTCTGTGACTCCCTCTCTCTCTGACCCTCCCCTGCTCACGCTGTCTCTCTCTCTCTCCTAGAAAAAAAAAAAATAATTGAGATGGGGGCCTCGGAGTGGCTCAGTCTGCTAAGCATCTGACTCTTGACTTCAATTCAGGACATGATCTCATGGCTTGTGAGTTGGAGTCTCATGTCGGGCTGTGAGCTGACAGCACAGAGCCTGCTTTGAATTCTCTCTTTCCTCTCTCTGCCTTCCCCCTGCCTTCTCTCTCTTTCTCTCTCAAAAATAAACAAACATTTAAAAAAATAATTGACCTAAGTACATTACACAGTCTGATTTTACTTATGATCTACTATTATTAATAGAATGCAATCACATATATTTTTACTATGTTTTGTATTTCTTCTATGTGAGTATGGGTGTTTTAGATATCTTCATAACAGACTAACCACATTTTAGTGGTTTAAAATAAAAAATTTCATCTGGTTATGACTTTGTAGAAGGACCAGTTAGTAGTTCCTGTCCAGATGGCAGCAAATGGGGTGTCTGGAACTGGTGGATCCATTTCTCACACACTTGGTGCTTTTGTTCTCTTCCTCTGGTTTTCATCTCATTTCCAAACCTGGGTTTTCTTTTTTTGTTTGTTTGTTTTGTTTTGTTTTGTTTTCTTAATGGAATGTCTGTCTTAGGGCAATTGCACTTTCTATAGGATTTTTAGAATGTGTAAGTTGCTGGGCCATTTATAAACTAAGCTCATTCCTGGTCCAACATCATTACTTCTGCAATGTCTTAGTGATCAGGTTCAGGGAGTGACATACACCACTCTGCCTCCTGATAGGAGAGAGACAAGCCACATTTCAGAAGAATATGTGGATGGACAGACACTGTTATGATCTTTTATGAACAGAGGCTATTTCAGTGGGTAAATGAGATATCATTATTTCTCCAGACTTAATATATCCATTTCTATGGTAGAGAAAATGATATGGATTCTATTTTATTAGGAAAATCAAAATTTGTGGATTCATTCATTGTGATTACCATCCAATCAGCAAGAGTTATGACAGCTAATTATTATTTTAATTATTAAAATTATTGATGTGTATGCTCCCATAAATTTCTTTTATAAAACAAATGATTAGCATTCTACATCAAAAGCTGATTACTGATTAACATCATGATACCATACAAGTTTCTTGATTGCCTTTAAAAGCAGCTGAGATCTCACATTGTGTGATTGGAGGGAGTTCCAATTTCCCTAAAGACAAGTCTCTAAAAATGTACACGTGTAACAAAGCTCAAAATTTACTTTAAAAAACATAATATAATAGGTATAGATATTCTCTGAATAATAAATACTATAAAATTGGATTTCACATTATATCCATTAATGCCATTGTCATATGCCAGTCTTTAATACATCTCTTAGAGAGGGGTTAATATGATTATATCTGAGAATGGGCTAAATAAGCGATGGGTATTAAGGAGGGCCCTCATTGTGATGAGTACTCGGTGCTATGCGTAAGTGATAAATCACTAAATTCTACCCCTGAAACCAATACTACACTGTATGTTAACTAACCAGAATTTAAATAAAAAACTTGAGGAGCACCTAGGTGGCTCAGTCATTTAAGCATCTGACTTCAGCTCAGGTCACGATCTCATGGTTCTTGAGTTTGAGCCCTGCATCAGGCTCCATGCTGACAGCTTAGAGCCTGGAACCTGCTTGGAATTCTGTGTTTCCCTCTCTCTTTGCCCTCCCTTGCTTGCTCTCTCTCTCTCTCTCTGTCAAAAATAAATAAGTAAAAGAACTTTTAACTTGAAACAAAAAAAAGAAAAAAAAGTTTAAATCTGATATGCCATCAAATTCCACTGTAATTTTTAAAATAAGATTATTAGTTATTTTTGTCTGTCTTCTTCTCAGAACTTTAAAAATATGAAACAAAGATGTTACACAAGGAAATAATTTAGATGGGGCGTCGGGGTGGCTCAGTCAATTGAACGTCTGACTTCAGTTCAGGTCATGATCTCACGGTTCGTGGGTTCGAGCCCCGCGTTAGGCTCTCTGCTGATAGCTAGCTCAGAGCCTGGAGCCTGTTTTGGATTCTGTATCTCCCTCTCTCTCTGACCCTCCTCTGCTCATGCTGTCTCTCTCTCTCTCTCTCAGAAATAAATAAAACATAAAAAATTTTTTAAGGGAAATAATTTAGAATCCATCTTAAAGTGCATAAATATTAAAGACTACAGAGTTACCATTTATTTTCAGACAAACCATTTTTTAATCATACACATAAATATTAAGACAGTGAATACTTTTTTCGGTCTGTTATACTTACCAGTTTTTCTGAAAGTGATCAAAGTGTTGTCTTATAGGAATAGAACAATGTGAATATCAAACACTGAATTACGGCAGAAGGGCAGGTCCTAAGAAATTTGAAAGAAGCTTGGGTGGTCACAGCAATAACTCTTTCAAGCTTCCTTTCATATAGCAAGTGAATCACAAAAGGGTCTAGAAATAAGTTTTAAAACCTGTGATAATTCAGAAAATGAAGAGAAGAGAGTAAATATTGGTACTGAAATTATTAATAAAATGTAAGATACAAAAATGTACTGCTGATGGTCATTTTCACTTAAGAATTATCCTCTCATATAGTTTGAGAGCCTCTGGTGCTGATACTTTCCATTCCAAAAGCATTAGAAGGGTCTGTAAATTATTTTAAGATGCTAGGTAACTGTATATTTCAATTATTCCCTTCGTAACCTTCTAAATACAGGTAAGAAAATGTTGAGAGCTGAAGGAATATATTCTATGTTTGATAAAATTTCTTACACCACAGGTATAAATATGAATTGTGAATACTCATCTCACTGAATGTTTCTCTTTCCATAATAGAACTTATGAGTTACCTTATAGATGATAGACATTAAATAGTAAACATGCAAGACATTTTATTTTATATAAGACTTAATGCATGAATACATCAAAATACATGAATTTTCAACTTCACCAGCAAATCATTAAACAAAAAATAAAAGTTTAGGTACATTTGTTGATTATCAAATTGAGAAAACCTTAAGATGTTGCTATTCAGTGCTGTCAAGGAGCTGTTAATTTCAAAGTATGTGCAATGTGTCTGGAGAGCAATATATCTAGATATATTTGTCAGAAAATATATCAATGTGCTTTGGAAAACCGATGGATCAAGTTTATCACACTTTTTAATCACTTGACTCAGAAATATTGCTGGTTTTGAACTAAAAGACATAAACAAAACTGAACACTACTTTAGGTAAAAATTTCAATATTCATAAAAGTAAAACAATTACTTTGCATCCATGAACATATATATACTAACAAATAGACAAATAAAATAAAAAGTTAATCATGAGAGAATGGTTATTATAAAGGAAAATATATATTTTATTAGCGTGTGATCTCCAAAGTCTAAATCAATTTATCTGTCAATTTGTGTATCTCTGTGTGTCTGAGTATGTGTGTGGGTGTACGTGTGTAATTACTTGCTCAGGTGAAGATATCATATCTACTAAGATATCATATCTACATATTGGCACAATTCATTGGTGAGAGGTAAAGGAATTATATGTACTGGAAAGAAGTCTAGAAATAAATATACATCCCATTTCAGAAAATAGAGCTTCATACTACATGGCCTGCTTAACTTAGTTACAGATGAAGAAATGGGCCTGCTTAACTTAATTACAGATACAGACACAGGCAATACAATATAAATATCGAACATTCTAGGGGTGCCTGCGTGACTCAGTTGGTTAAGCGTCCGACGTCAGCTCAGGTCATGATCTCATGGTTCATGAGTTCGAGTCCCGGGTGGGGCTCTGTGCCGACATCTCAGAGCCTGGATCCTGCCTTGGATTCTGTTTCTCTGTCTCTCTGCCCCTCTTGCACTCACACTCTGTCTCTGTCTCTCTCAAAATAATAAATAATCATTAAATTTTTTTAAAAAGATAATTCTTCTGAACTTTTGAAGAAAACTAAAAATTACTTGTAAAATAATTAAACCAATAATAAAATACAAATAAAACTGGATACATTTCTAAATAAGGGCAACAATTAGAAATCTAGAATAATCAGTTGCATGAACATCTTAGAAGACCAATAATCTAAAGTTATTTTTATTCTCCCATGTATATGCACTCAAAGAAAGCATTATTTATCATCAACGATGTATTTCCACAGCTCTGTCTTACCCACGGGAAAGAAGCTACTCTCTGCTAAAGCATGCCATATCAAATAGAACAAGGATTACCTGAGTTCTTGAACAAATAGAGTATGCAGTATGTGACCTCACTTACTCCTCCACAAATACACAAACGTTACTGACCTACTAGAGAACAGCTCTGCTAGTGCTGGACCAAAGAATATGGAGAATCTTTACAAGATCAGGCAGTGAAGGTCCACTTGCCCTCCTATGAGCCTTCAGCCTCAGGAATTTTAGTTTCATGCTTATTAATTCTGATTTGTCCCAAATGGAAGAGATATTTTTGAAAGGTTATGATATTCAGGGATTGGTACAGTGATTCATATTCACTTATAGTTTATTCCATTGAGTGTTTTAAAATGAGAATAGGGCAGGGAAGGAAACCCTCAACCCATCATATGAAATATTGGACATACCTTATGGGTATTTAACTAATGACTTAAACATCTTTGTTTATAAAATATAGTGGTACCTAGAATAATTGTGAGGATTAATTGTGATGCTTTATGCAGAAGTGCTTTATAAAGTAAGGCAAAGTAGTTATGAATCATTAAGTACATTAAATCCCATTAGATAGACACTAATATAAAACACAGCAAGCCTTTTGAATATTCATCAAAGGATGAGGAAAGTGGTCATCCTCATATACATCACTCAGGTTTTCCTCCTAGCTGCTTCATTTTCTTTTCTAACTGCTAGTTACCCCCTCTCTGTCCTTCTTGGTTTGTGCAGGAAGTCATTCACATCCTTCATAAACTAATCTCCCTCAGTTAAGTGAAGGAAAATCGTGCACTATGGCTAAAATGAAATGCTGTTAAGAAGCACATATCTTACAGAAACGTTTTCAGTATTAATACCCTTAAAGCCTATGGTGAGGAGAGTAAAATGTTCTCACTTGTACAAAAATGACTGCATACTTTATACAGTGGCACTTCCTCCTACCTTCCCAAGTCAGTAGTTTTTCCAAGTATGCCATTAATCAGAAGAGAGAACAGTTAGAAGTAGAACAGAAGTCGAATGGATCTTTATATCACATTAGATAAAGGCACCACCGAAACAAGAGATGATAGGAAAGTATATGACTTGTCATGATTTACTTACTCAAAATTATCCTGGCATTTACCGAATCATTTGCCAGGTGTAGTCCTGTACTTCAAATCCCAGCCCATGCCAGACTGATAGCACCATACTAGTGAAGTATTTAAATACACCCTAGTTGTAGATTATGTACCCACAGATACTTTTTAAAAACATCTGCTCACCACCAGGTACTATTTAGTGTGTTGTATCATGAAAAAAAATTAAAATAATGACTTTTATCTTTCCAAGCAACATACAAATATAAAACGCTCTGAAAAATTGCTATCCATTCTAACATATTTATAAAATGAATTAGAATATTTAAGTGAATTAACTGTAACTAATGACAAAGGATGACACACTCCTTTTATACAAATCTCTTGCTTATGTATTTTTCTAACTTCATTAAATAGTCATCATTTTAGAGAAGAGACCATATATATGCATCTATTTTTTTCTTTTGGATATTTTGATTGCCATTATTTTCTTAGTCACAGAAGATGTAACAATACAAATGACCTAATACTATTTAAATAATATGTTAGAATGTTTAAAAGCTTCTCGCAGTGATATCTGCTGTGCCCAAGACTTTGTTAACCAGCTGAAAAGCAGATAGTTTTCTGTGGGAAATAACCATTGCTTCTTTGCTCAATATATTCATAAAATACCCACATTGTTAGCCATAATTACTGCATTACCCTTTCTTACATTTATAGCATGTGAAAAATCAGAAAAATGTATCTATACTTTTGGAATTTCAAAGTATTTATAATGGGATTATAAACACAAATAGTTCCTTAAGCTAACACAAGGGGTTATGTGCATGTGTACTAATCTCACTGGTATTTTTAATTCATTGATTTTGTGTAATATAATATTTTATGCCCCAGATTTCACCTCAAATAGTTCCTATAAGTTCATAAGCAACATAAGTAAAATACTCTGTTCAGTGAATGGCCTACAATAGTCAATCAACTTTATCACTATTTTTATTTCTGATGATAAAATATTCATTTCAGTTCAATAATTAAAAATAAGAATCTTATTTCTACCTATTATAGTCACTGTCCCTAAGAAGATATTGGAATAAGAGATGGGAGAGATAAATTTGATTTATCAGTAAAAGGGACATATTTTTAGTGATCAATTTATATAAATTCTGTGGCATCAAAAATTACATTATAATAAAAAATAGTAAGTGAAGCTGCATTACAATAGAATCTTCCTAATGGGTTTATCTGGTAGAAAAACTGAAGTGACACGATTATGTTACTATTGAATGTATAAATTTTCTCCTCTTCCTATTTCCTCTTTTAGTTTTAGGAAGTAGGTTGATATAATATAACTTAAAAAAAAATCTCATCTTGACAAGTTGCGAGACCCTGTCTAGAAGTCAGGTTCATACCCTGATCACCTCTCTTCATAGGCCTTCCATTCATACAGCCCTCCTAATCTCCCCAAGGGTAAATATCAGATACTCTGAGACAGCCCCCAGTCTCAAGAAATTATAACTAGCTACACTGAAACCTTCCTTACCATGGAAACCACAATAAGTGATGTTGGCCAAAATTCTCCTTTCTCCCTCTGCCTCCTGATGAACGAAACAGTTCCCCTGAGTGACTAAGTGTCTATGCTGTGTTCTCTCCAAGAGAACTGTGAGTAACAAACTGTAATACTCTTTCCAGTTCCTCTTTCTTGATCTGCTTAACAAACTGTTAAGAGTATTAACAAACTGTAATACTCTTTCCAGTTCCTCTTTCTTGATCTGCTTTCTTTCTTGATCTGCTTGCTGACCTCACCAAACTTCAATTGGAATTATTTGGTTAAAATAGTAGATTAGGAGAGTTGGTAAGATTAGGAGAGTTGGTAAGAGAACATCTGTAATATCATGTTGGAATGACTTTAAATGTCCTGTTGCCATTTAAAAACAAAATATTTCACTCCATTATTTTCTTATATAGAGCCTACTAACTCAGTTTTCTGGCAACAATGCTGCTCAATTGTTGATGACCATCACCTTAAATATTGTTCCTTTCAATCTTTTAAAAATATCTGTAGTAAAATTGATTACTCAAAAGACAGTCTTTGGATGGTACAAAATACCGCATTTCAAGGAAATACAATGGAGACTGCATATAAAAATGAGCTCACAATTTAAGATAAGTTTGGTAACAGAGGTGACTTTTCTGATATGTTAGGTATTCTATATTTTAGATATGTATTTTTGGGTAGTGTTATCCCTTTTAATCCATTTTCAATCATTTTCTATCTGATAGGTCCCCAGCAGGTTGACCTATAGGTGTTCCAAAATATCAATGGTCTTCCCTGTGTTCTGGCTTCTGGCTGGGTGTAACAAGTAGGGAAAGAAATCAACACATAGGAATATAAGGCCTAGGTTCTTATTCCTTTGACTCTCTCATTGTAGGGTTGTCTCAACTGGTAGTTTCCCTTGACCTGAGGTCACAGCCACTTCAAGCCACCCTTCTCTTCCTGCCGTTGACCTGTCTGGATTGTGATAACTGCTTTCTGTATTTGCCCTCTGAGGAACTAGAGGTTATAAGAACCTTATAATTTCTAGCTCCCAGAACACTGAAGTGTTTCTGGTTTTCCATAACTGGTTTTCCTACACTCCCAGGATTTTATCAGTGGTTCTGCATTAATGTTTCTACAGATTTCCCAAAATAAATGTGAAACTGGTCTTCTGTTGGGTCTCTGGTTGGTGTATTTAGGGTTTATTACATTTATACTACTGTATTTTATTAATTAGCAACCCACAGGGCCCTTCCATGAAAGGCAACACAAAATATATTCTTTTCAAAGGATACAATTTTGAAATTTTCTGTTCAGTGAAAAGCCCACTTAAATGACATGGCACATATTTTAACTACCTTGGATGTAATGCTTCTACTTTTACCCAGACAATTTAAACTTGAAACCATGGACCAAGCCAGGTAATTAGAGAACAAAATACTAGAACCTTATAATTTTAGTTTCTTTATTGGGCTTAATTCTTGTAATGGACATCAGGGCATACCTTTATGTAACATTAAAGGCTATTATAAAAAAAGAACAATAGGAAGGTTTTTTGTTTGTTTGTTTCCCTCATTGTTTTAATGAAGTTAAGGCTACCATTAGTCTTCATCTTGTAGAATCCTCTTATGTCCCTTTGGAGAAAAATTTCTTAGTTGTTTGTATTGGCAAAAAGCCCTGCATGTCTTGAAAATTAGGTTTGTTTTAATCTTTAGAAACAATTTTTACCGATATTTTCCTACCTGCTTTGGTGGTAAAGAAGGTGAGTAAGCTTTTTATAAGTAATAAAAAAGTTACTATTTTTGGGTTTTGAAATTTTATAAAAATTTTACAGAGCTCTCTATTGGCTTGTATTCCTGTAAGTTATTCCTTTTCCTAACCTATTACTTTTCTAATTTTATATTTGACCCTGATCCTATCAAGCATTTACTGTTCTCTTTGTATTGTGTGTATTCTTATAAATTGTCTTCAGTTACTTGTGACTAAAGATAGATTAAAATTGTAAATATATGCTAAAATGAATGTTTTGCCTTGGGAGTTGTTCTTAGAACTGAGAACAATTGGTGCAAAGTAACCCCTAATCCTAAACAAGGTGCTAGATGATTCATGAAGGATTTACACTTCATTACACTAGTGTCAATAACCACTAATTTAAAAAAATTATTAAAATATAATTCACATGTCACCAAGTTTTCCAATAAGGTGCACAATTAGTTGGCTGTTAGTATATTTACAGAACTGTGCAAGCATCACTACAATCTAATTTTAGAACATTCTCATTGCCTCAAAAGAAACACCAAACCCATTGGCAGACAGTCTTCATCTTCCAGTCCTTCCACCTTTTTTTTTTTTAAAGAGATTCACCTACTTTTGACATTTCACATAAATTCAAGTACCATAAAGTATGTGTCATTTTGTGTATGGCTTTTTCACTTAGCATAATGTTTTTGAGGTTCATTCATGTTTTGGCATGTACGAATACTGCATTTCATTTTACTGCCAAGTGATATACCATTCTACAGATATACCAGCAGTTGGCTTATCCATTCGTCACTGATGGACATTTGGGTTGGTTATTTCCACCTTTTGACTATTATTTTTCTATGAACGTCTATTTATATTTTTGTATAGAGGGGCATGTACCCTGTACCTATTGGGTACATAACTAAGAATAGGCTATATAATAACTTCATGTTTAACATACTGAGGAGCTGCCAAACTACTAAAAAGTAGTTTAGAAAACCATTTCTTATCATCCAGTTTGAATATATAAAAGGGTTGCTAAATAGAATTTACTGCACTGGGGAAGAAATTCAGTAGTGAGAATTTGGTTCATTTTTCCCTCCTATAGGGAGTAGGCAAAGGAGTGTCCTCACTCAAGTTTCTCCAAGTAGGAAGGTCTTCTGGAGAAACTTCTGCAAAACTTAGTCTATATCTTATTAAACCTTGTCGATTCAGAATTGAATACCTCTCTCTCTTTTGAAAAATGCTAAAGAGTGGCAGATGAAAAATGGAGATCCCCAAGATGTCAAGTATTGAAAAGTAATTACAAACAGCCAACCAAGAAAATAGCATCTGTGCGAGAGGTCTGTAGATGAAGGTCTTTCTGTCAGTTATCTTTCCTCTTAACCCCACCTCTCTCCTCTCTATTTCATCTCAATCTTGGATTTTCAAAGGCTGTCTAAGAAAAAGGGAAGGAGGCAAAGGACAGTTAGTAAACTGAACTCTTAAATTCTTCAAACTTTGGGTTATCTCTTACACCCAGGATGGTATGTATACATGCCAGGAATATAGGTTGTGCTTGCTTTTCATGGCTAATGCCCAAACTGCAGGTTTCACTTTACAACACCTTGTCCAACCAATCTTCACTAAAACACCCCATATTTCTCTTTGATGCCAGGCCAGATATTACTTTTAGTTGATCTGAAAACATGCTGTTCTTCTCCCATTAAAACTGTAGCTTATCGTAGAATATCTTGAGTTCCTGCTTACCTCCCTACATGATGAGGTAAACTAGAGGAAGCATAGTGATGTAGGAGATGATGGATATTCACTTCACAACTAGTTCTCCAAAACTTTCTGTACTGTCCACACTACTAATGTTTAATAAACATGCATTCAATGCATTAGTAATTAGACAGTGCATTAACCTTGCAATCAAAATCATAGTCAAATTCAAACTTTCTCCTTCAATTGCTTGATCACATTTTTTGAAATATACTTAACTGTTTTAGTCTTAGTGTTTTCATCAGCAAAATGACTGCTGTGCAGGATGAACATTAATGCTTTTCTTGTCAACTCCGATTAGAAAGCTTAGTTGCAGCATAACCATTTTTTAGGAAGTGCTCATCTACATTTAATTGAGTTGGAAGTGCCACAGTATCAATTACTGAAGTCTTGATCAGATATTATTGATGTACATCATCATTTTAATTTGTTTATTCTACCTGGAATGATTGAAGACTCTGTACTTGCATTACATTTATTTCACTTAAATATTTAAGTATTTCCAAACATTGTTTAATATTTACGTAGTTAATATCTTTTCTGAGAGTTTCAAATATAATTTTTTCTTGATTTTTTGACATGAGATGAAAATATAAAATTTTGGAATGTCTTTATTTGTTCTGATTTTTATCCCTTCTCAAATATCTCTGTTTTCTTTTCCCTTTGGCATTATTGAATGTACCATAATAAAATCAGAGATTTAAGAAATATTCATTTATCATGTGTGCTTTCTCATTCATTATTTTATAATAGATAACATTTGTTTATGAACTCATGAATTTTTAATTTAAATATTAATATAGTTTTTGCTATGCTGAATAGCTGAACCTGATGAATGCTAATTTTATTATTATAGATTGCAAGAAAATACATAGACTCTTGTTATCAGTATTTAATTTGTGTCAGATGATTTTCATATTTTGTACATGTATTTTATCATAATTTTTGGGTATATATCTTTAAAAACATCAATGTGTTTAAAATTTGGCCTGAGTATTAGAAAAAACTTGGCTTATAAAATTATAAATATATGATAACTCTATGATAAAACTGAATTTCATTTATTTCACTGATCAAAGAATGGACTGAATAAGACTCCTTATTACATATATATAGAAGTAAAATATTAAAAAACATTCTGCAAGTCAGATAATATTAGTAAACTAATTATTTTCAAATATTTTAAAACCTGAAATATACATCTATGTCTCATTTTAGAAAAATGAATATACTTTACAAGAAAATGATTTGGGAAAAGAAAGGAGAAATGATCCAGATGTACCTGTGATGAATGGGGAGCTATCCCAGGTCATAGAGTAACCTTTGGCACATTATACTTCTCAATCTAAGAGAGTCAAAGACCAAACATTAAGCTTACTCTTCTTCTCCCAAAGAAGTATACCGGTATTTGATAAGGACAAAAGGAAAATTGTCCATTCTCTTCTCTGCAAGATGATGGAGAAGAAACAAATTTAATCCAATTTCTAGGTTAGGGTTATATATCATAAAATGAATTCATGTGATTCTTAGCTCTATTTAAGATCCCAGATTTAAAAACTTACTTGCCAATACCTGAAATGCTCAAAATAGTGGTTTGAAAATGCAAGCAATAAATCAATGAACATATTAAAGACTTGGAGACTGTGGGATGGGAATTAAAAAATAAAAAGCAGGAAGCTGTTAGTTCTATAAAGGGGAAGAATGAATTCTGACAAAGTAACAAACCTATGTAGACAGCAATGCAAGAAAGAACATTTTCTAGGGTTGTCTTTATATTCATCTGCTTGAGCTAGCCACTGTGCACAGAGTATAATTTTGTCACGCAGCTGTAAAAAATGGACACACACAGACAGATGGACACACACACACACACACACACACACACACACACACACACACCACTATTTCCCACTCCCCTAAACACCTGNACACACACACACACACACACACCACCATTTCCCCCTCCTTTAAAGACCTGGTTAGTATATATAAAGAAGTCTTTTCTACATGAACTTGATCTATTAAGATATTACTACTTTAATGTCTCTTTAGCATTTCCTGTTGTACTCTTTGGTAGATACTTTTTAAAATATATTTTATGCTACTGCAAGTTTAAAGTGATGAGCTATATCCATGGATTCCTCATGTTCTCCAAAGGTGAAAACCAATTAATGAATCTAGTTCATCAGTTAATTAGCATGACACTGAATTTTCCAGGACTCCTTTTTCTTCTTTTGGATGAAATTGAATTCAAGTTCTGTAGGGAAATGTCAGCTCTCTCACAGTTAAAAGTAGGTAAAATGTGATGAGTTATAAATTATGTATTGTTTGAGCCAAACTTTATAGGTGTTCTTTCAGAGATCTACAAATGCAACATTGAGGTAGTAACCTGAACCATCAATCAAAGAAGTAAAACGCCTTTAACTCTTCTGGTATTATTTACCTCTAATATAATATTGTTGATATATTTCACAGTTGTAAACAAACTATATTTGCTGTCAGAAAGCAGAATAATGGGTAAAAACTAAGTCTCTGATACTCAAATGTCTTTAGTCTAACCTTGAAAGCATTTACTAAGTTTACTATGCCAGGTATTTGTAGCAGTAGAAAAATTAGTAATGTGATTTTCCCTGCAGTAATAGGGTGATAATGCATTTATACCTTGTCAGTGTAACAGTTTTTTTTCAGAATTTTGGTTGCTAGGACTATTGTGACATACTCTGCTTTGGCTCTGAAATAAGTTCTCTAATTCAATTTCCAAGAAGATAAATTGAAGCCAACATTCCTTGTTGGTTTTGATTCGTCAATAGATTGATTGACTTAGTACTTATTTGGTCCTGTTTTCCAGTGCAGAGTCCCAGTCATGCCCCCAGTAAGAACTAACTGGGCACAGGAATGCAAATTAATTCTTTCTGGTATTACATTTTCATGCCAACTGACTTTCACTTCCAAAGGTAGATGTGCCTTGTGAGCCAACTGTAGTTAATCATAGCCTAAATAATGTCGGCAGGGTCAAATATTATAAAATTCAAAGGTATTAAGAAGATATCTAGATGACTAGCAGAAGGATAGTGGCAGATTCTAGAGAGCAGATAGTCTACAAATTATGTCACATGTAAAGTTACAATATATCGACCAATAAACAAGCTATATTCAGATGAATTTTTTGAGGTTCATTTAAACAAGAAATTTAAAAGATAACAATCACTTAAGGTACCTCTTGATAAATTATAGCTTGAATCATATTTTAAAAGAGCTGTTCTCCATGAACGCTATGTGACAAGCAATATTCTAAACATTTAAATGCATTACTTAGTATATCACTTGGAAAACTCTTTACCTGATTACTATCAACAATCACAATTTTCTTGCATCTCACTGAAAAACAGGCCTTACCTGTCAAATTGAATCATATTTACTGCCCATATTTCCTAAGAGAATGTATATGTAAAATAACTTAAGGAATGAATGAAGTATGCGCCTAGAAGCATGCTTGACAAAACACCATTATTTCTCTTACTATAAGTTTCACATTTAAAATGCCTTTAAGTTTTGTAGCTTGAAGGAATAATTCCTACTTTTGTGTTTGTGAGATATAATGAACACAGAGAAAGACCTAGGTGTGCAGAAATGTACTAATTTGTTCCTAAGTTCTTTTTTGCACTTAAACCCTCAAACATAGGGATGTGCTGTCATCAGGGAAACTTCTTATATTTTAAATGTTGTCATACAAAAGTCACTCTACTCCTCTACTACACCTAATGCTAAGTTTCTATAAGTCTTTTTCTCTGAAAGGAAAATATAACAGGATTTAGAAGGGAAAGAGCACAGTATATCTAAGGAAAAAAATATTTTGAAATGTAATGCATCATTTCTCAAAATTAGCTGGTAATGCTTCAAAATCAAATGTTAAATCCATTCAGTTCCTTGCTAGTGGAGGCAGTTTCTATCCAATGGTGGTGGCAAAACAGACAAGCATAACCTGATTTAGTATGAATAGAAAATCTGGATAAAATGAAGTCTGTTCTGTTACCAAATTTCCTCTGGTATTCCAGGATGTTATAAAGTCTAATGAATAAAATCATTTTCCTGTATATAAACAAAAATCAAAGTGAGCCCTGATACTGCTAAGAATGTCAGTAAGTACTGTAAGCCACCTATAGGGATAAAATAATTTGTTTCATTTACATTTGAAATTTTTAAAGGATGCTACCGATAGTTATTCTTCACAGAAATGCATTCTTTATAAAACTTTGCTCTTTTGGACTAAACCCAAGGATATTGGTTATACAATGAATTCATGCAGTCCAAGAATAGTAGATTACGAAGACTTTAGTGCAGTTATATTCTAATATCAATATAATATGAAAGAGTAAAACATACATTTAATGAGCAAGTAAATTAAAAAATCCCATATTTTTATTTATTCAATAAGGAAACCAACCTGAATTCCTTTCTTCCACTTTTTTAGTCACACAATGGGTATAAATAAATTGAATAAAAATGGTACAAATTAATTACCTATCTCTCTCAAAGTTTCTTACACTTAAGCAAATATATGTTTTTCCAATAAACCTTTAAATAGTGTGCTGGCCTGATTTTAGAATCCATATATGTAACAAATGAAATACTCTTTAATCTCTATAGTTCTGTATTTTCCTTCACCTTAATAGATAAGAATTGCTAGGGGATGTTGTAAATTTTCAGATCACCCTATACCCTGGCATACCATCCATTCTGTAGCACCACATAATGTTCTGGTTGTGTTTAGTGTCATCATCATGATACAAAACAAAAAGCATAGTAAGAGGGGATTTGCCATCACCAATTAATAACCAAGTATATAGGGGCATATGCAATACAAATGACCCTTAGCCATGTTTATTTTTTTAATGTTTTATTATTGATTTTTGAGAATGAGAGAGACAGAGCACAAGCAGGGGAGAGGCAGAGAGAGAGGAGACACAGAATTTGAAGCAGGCTCTGGGCTATCAGCACAGAACCCAATAGGGGGCTCAGACTCAAGAAATGGGAGATCATGACCTGAGCCCAAGTTGGACACTTAACCAACTGAGCCACTCAGACACACTATTAGCTGTGCTTATTTTAACTTTTGTAAGTTAGTTACAGTAGAATGCATTTCATTGTCTAGGTTACAGAGCTTATGTTGATTTATATTGAATAAAACTCTTTTAATAACAGAGCAGTCACTATGTTGATACAGTTTGCCTTCATTTCTTCTTGCTGTTGCCAAAAAAGGAAAACAAAACTTTGATGTACCCTTAATATAAGACAAAATGTTTTAAAAAGGAAATTGACTATATGGAGTTTCTCTGTGATCTTATTCATTTATAGTCAGAATAATATAGCTCACTTTTCATAGGAAGAACATTCACACACATCTCATAAAATTGTGTTTTAATAAAGTAAGTTCAGGTCTTCGTGAGATCAGTCTTTTAACATTTCTTTTCTTAGAGATGATCTATTTTGAGGGTCAAGCATTGAAAATGTTCAAATTTAATACATCATCCCCTAGATATCATGATAAAATGTTTTAATGTCCTGTGACGATATCTCATAAAGGGTTAAGTACTAGATGCCTTCCCAGCCTTCACTGCCTGTGTCACACAATGTAAACAGGAAGAGTAACTCTCCAATCTTGAGATCACCAGGGGGTAAAGCAGGCAAACTTCTCACTTGTTTTCTTGTCTGATTGAGGTGTAATTTGCCTATAACAAATGTAAGTAAACAGCTCATTAAGCAACCACCAACCTGATCAAGTTATAGAACATTCTGATAACCAAGAACATGTCCTTTTAATCACTTTACAATCAGTCCTCTTCTCTGACCACCCAGGAAAACCACTGTCCTGAATTCTACCACCATAGCTTAATGTTGTCTGTCCTGGAGTCATGAATATATGGACTGTGAGAATATCTGTTCCTTTTTTGTATATTTCCTTTCATTTTCATTATAATGTGGCATTCAACTCTATGGATATATCACAATCTGTTTCAAAAACTGTTCATCATTGCAAACCATCAAAATGTTGTGAATATTGATTTCAGGGGCAAAGCAGAGCGTTTGTAAGACAAAAAGGATGCTTGGTTGATAGTAGGGGCTATAGTTGCCCCATTGTTTCCCAGGGATGAAGGGGGATTTATATTTTCGTTATTTGTCTAGAGGAAGCAAATGCATAGCATACAGCTGGAGAAAAGATGGACTGCCGTAGGAAAATTTAGTCTTATATCTAATATGTGACTCTTAGATTTGAAAAAATTACTAATAACTATGTAATACCTTTACATGATATATTGATTATCTTAATAGTACTTTTAGGTATTTGATCAAGGAAAATGCATTTTTGGCTTTTCTACATTGATACTTTAAGTCTGTATAAGATAACTTTCCAACTCTTGTCTCTTTTATTTACAATGACCTATTATTTAAAAATATCTCCAGACATAAAATTGGGGCCAACTGATTAATTGAACCTATGCACATTATTAAGCAATTGCAGAAAGGTATTTTGGATTGTGCAATACATTCTGCATAAAATAGTGTACTAAAAGCCTAACTTTAGTAAGTAAATTAATGGCATTGACATAAACCACTGGTTTATTCTAGGAAGATAGGCTAATATTTTGCTTCTGCTATAATGTGTCTTTAGGATATATTATCGTCTCTTAAACTGTACAGACATTTAGAAAAAAACATAAAGAAAATATGCCTCTCTCACATGTATATTTGTTGATATTATGAAGGAAGGCATTATGATTAAACAAATTAATCTATATACTTTAGAAACTCTATGAACTATAATAGTATAAATTAAACAAAAATTTAAGTAAAAATAGTGATGCAAAAATTTAAGAACAGTCTAGAAGTGTACTGGAGTCTGATACATTTTCAGTCATTGTGTGCTTTTTTAATCATCATTTTAGCCATTCATATTGAATGTAATTTTCTGGTCTCCAATAAAAAGAGGTATATTTACTCAATTACATGAGAGATTTAATGTAGAGAAGAAAACATTTCATTTTGTTCTTTATCTTTTTTTAACTTAGAGAGAGAAAATCAATCAGTGAGAGCAGGGGAGAGGGCCAGAGGGAGAGAGATAGAGAGAATTTTAGCAGGCTTCATGCTCAGCATAGAGCCCAGAATAGGGCTTGATCCCATGACCCTGGGATCATGATCTGAGCCAAAACCAGTTGGAAGCCCAATCAAATAAGCCACCCAGGTGCCCATAAGAAAAAATTTCTATTTTTCTATTTCATATATAATGCAAGGTTGCTAGAACAGCAAGTTGTTTCTATTTGTAAGAAAGACATATTCCGTTTTAAAAAAAAAATGTTTTATTTATTTTTGAGAGAGAGAGAGAGAGTGAGCAGGGGAGGGTCAGAGAGAGAAAGAGACACAGAATCTGAAACAGGCTCTGAGATGGCTGTCAGCACAGAGCCCAACGCGGGGCTCAAACCCAGGAACCGTGAGATCATGACCTGAGCCAAAGTCGGATGCTCAACCTACTGAGCCACCCAGGCGCCCCATGAAGAAAGACAGATTCCTTAACATCACAGTCCTGGAAGATATCTGATGAGTATTAATAATACACCATTTATACTGTAGGTACTATGTCTTGTAAAAAAACAAACATTAGTATACCCTTAAAATTATTTTATGAATATATAGTGTATAGAATATATATATATATGACTATATTGTGTTTATCATTGCTCATTAATACTTTCAGCAAATATTTATTAAGCACATATTATACGCTAGACTCTATTCTAGGAACTATCAATACAACAGTAAGAAAGCAGTAGACAAAACATAAATATGTGTGTTAAGTAGTGATATGAATTATGGAAAAAATTTGAACAAAATCATAGGCATAGGAAGAGCCTGGGATGAGGGGGTATTTTTTTCTTTCCAGACAGTAGTGAAGAAGGCCTCCTGAATAAGTGATATGTAAGCAATGAACTTGAAGACAGTGGGTGAGCAAGCACATCCAGGAAATAGTTATCCAGTTAGATGGTGTACCAAGTTCAACATCCTTGTGGCGGGAAACAAGTTTGGCATACTTAAGGACTGCAAGAGGTGGAATGAACAAAAAGAAGATTGAGACTAAAAATAATTGAGTGAGAGGAAATGAAAAATTATCAGACATCCCAGTATAAAAGGTGACTAGGTTCTTGTACATGGGTTCTGGAATTTAAGGGACAAGTCTGTATTGCAAATCAAAAGTTGGCATTTATTGTCATA
Source organism: Crocuta crocuta (assembly GCF_008692635.1). NCBI lineage: Eukaryota > Metazoa > Chordata > Mammalia > Carnivora > Hyaenidae > Crocuta > Crocuta crocuta. The sequence continues at coordinate 340,258 of NW_027529569.1, forward strand.
GATAGAGTTCAAATTAAAAGTCTTGAAAATGGATGAGATCACCAAAGAAGGAAAAATAGAAAGGAGATGTCCAATAACTGAACCATGGTTCAGAGATAAACTAAAAACATGGAGAGGATTAAAGCTGAAGGTGTGAAAGCACACAAAAGGGACTGAAGTTTAGCTAGAGAACTGGTAACCCTTGTAAACCCATGACCTGTCAGGAAGCAAGCCAGAAAAAGAAGTATCTTAAATACATTTTGTCCTCTGCCACTCCAATCTCCCCCTATTTCATTCCATGAGTTGATCCCAGTAGGAAACCAGAAAGCAGGAAGCTCAGCTAAAACAGCTCACAGGGGCTAATTTTCTAGGACAGATCAAGGTGCAAAAAGAGAATACTGAATCTGTATGGGGAAAGAGAGTATTATCTCACACATAGGCATGAAGAGTAAGTTGTATTTAACCAGTTGGTGGTGATTCTAGACAGTATGGTGAAGGGAGAAAGGACAAGAAAATTGAAATGCACAAAAAAAACATAATAATAATAATAATGCAATATGCACTCTGGTGAAAAAAAGTAGGGAAAATGGGAAAGAGATAGTCCAAAACAGTAGAAACAATGGACTTTACGTCCTGGGATAGTTGAATAGTTGAAGAATTGCTAGAGTCTGATTACTATACAAAGTTATGGAAAATGATTAGGAAAGAAAGAAAGGAGGTAGTGATAAGAGAGGATGGCACCCATCCTGGCTAAGGTCTATTGTATGATCATGGAACTATGTGGCTGGGACAGACTGGAGAATTAATAATTGGAGGAATTATTATAAAAATAATCATATATAATTTTATTACAATATACTTATATAATGATATATATTGTTATAATCGTATATGGTAATAACAATATACCATTATTATAAGTATATTGTAATATAATTATATTTCAATTCTAAGACAATGAAATTTCCAAGCTAGGAGAATTCAAAGTACTGGAATTCCGGCAATAAGAAAAGTGGAATTATGACGAATTAAGGGGGTTGCATTAGGATGAGTCACTTGTATGGGGCTCCTGGGTGTCTCAGTCAGCTGAGTGACCAACATAAACTCAGGTCATAATCTCACAGTTCATGGGTGCGAGCCCATGTTGGGCTTTGTGTTGACAGCTTGGAGCCGGGAGCCTGCTTCAGATTCTGTGTCTCCCTCTCTCTCTGCCCCTCACCCACTCATTCTCTGTCTCTCTCTCTCTCTCTCTCACACACACACACACACACAAATGAACATTGAAACAAAAAGAGAATGAGGTACTTGTCAATATCATTGTGAAATAATACAAAGAAGTGTTTTGTATCAATTAATACAAAAAGGTGATGTGAGCATAACAGGAGAAACAAAGTTTAGAGATTGTGTTGCAGACGGAGCGAATTCCAGAGGCTACACCTGAAAGTTTTTGTGGAGTTCATGAGGAGTGGACTATGAGGTGGAATATGGGATTTAGACCTGAAAGGCGTTAATGCCCTTGGGTTTGGGTCACCTTATGGTGAATGACACAAGACAAAGATTTAGATCTGGGCAGGCTTAGTGTAAATTATGTCAGCCATTTTGTTGAGGTGAGGCTATGAGTCTGGGTACAGAGAGAGAGAACCTCATCTTGTCAAGAACCTGAAATGATCTTGACACTTTTTCATGTTAATGTGGAGGCCAAGAGTAGTGGTGTATGATCAAGAAAGAGCTTTGTGCCTCTTTATTAATACATGTTTGTATGTATTCCTATAACTCCTTTTTGTAATTATTTCATATAAACAAAAGGAAGAAAAGAATAATGTCAGAATGTCAGACTAGAAGATGCTGTATTATTTGGGGTTACATGTTGAGTGTTTTGCTTAGGAACATTTTTTTTCACTATTTAGTGACTGTTTTATATATGATATTTTTGAATAATAATTACAGATCAGAACAATCTGGCACCTACTTCTGATGTAATTGTCTTTGAAAAGAAGGGCAAGTCAGGAATAGACAGATTTCTTGTGGGCAGAAATTAATAGCAAGGAATCTCTGTAACATTGGGAACCTTAGGGAGGCAAGGCAGGCTATCTGTCTCCTCGATATTCTGAGTCCTGAAGAGACACTTTTAATCTTCTTGGAATAAGCCGAGGGAAAACCTAAGAGCAGTCAAGTCCTGTCACGGACCAGGATAGCTCACCAAGATCTTATCTGTCAGCAGTCATATCCATCCTCAAGAATGGATGTCTAGACATTGAGAATATATATTCTGGGATAGCAACAAGAATTTGGGAAATACACCATGTGACCCGCTTTGGAAGCAAGGGAAGGTAGGGTTGCAGTGGGATGGGTAGTTGACCCCAGGTCCATTTATGGTAACAAAAACAATCAGTATTTTTAAAATTCTGATGTATTATTTTTGGATTGTGTAGGTTGGCAAGAAAAAAAAAAGATTTGGGGAAACTAGTCTGGAAGCCATTCTGCATCTGGAGACTTGCTCCTGATTTTCTGTTGCTGGTAGTTATTTTTTTGAGGGAGAGGTATGAAGAGGAGGGAGTGTTTGGAGACCACTGATGGGACTTTTATCTATCTGTTCATGTAGACTTGGAACAGATGACTGTTGCAGTTATATATTTACTCTGTCATCATTCTTTTTCTTTCACTTTAATTGAACCTCAAGCAAAAAATGTACGTGGTCACTTGCTAGGAAAATAAGTTTAGTAACTGCAGAAACTCAGTGTCTTCCAATCTTGTTGAAACATTTTGGGGTAATAAGTACATATATAAAAGAAGGAAACATGATTAGATTTCATTGTATGTCTTTCATTATACAATTAATATTTTTTATATCACCCAAGTTGACTTAAAAATTTTTTTAACATTTGTTTATTTTTGAGAGAGAGAGAGAGACAGAGCTCGAGCAAGGGAGGGGAAGAGAGAGACACAGAATCAGAAAGAGGCTCCAGGCTCTGAGTTGTCAGCACAGAACCTGATGTGGGGCTCAAACTCAGAGACCATGAGATCATGAGCCCCACCAAAGTCAGATGCTAAACCACTGAGCCACCCAGGCACCTTATGTGACACGTACTTTTAACAAAAATTACCCAAAGTGCATAGGCCTAAATTATATAATGCCCATTAGCATTGGTTTGGAATGATGTAACAGGCAAACAGATTCATATAATGATGAAACCTGCAGTTTCCTCCAATTCAGAATATAATGTAGATACATTTTTTCAAAATGATCATTTTCTTTAATAATTAAATAAAAAAGATTTGTTTTGAGAAGATATATTATGAAAAATCTGATATAGCAAATCATTTGCTTTGATAAAAATGGCCTATTATACAGAACCCTAAAGATAAAATTTGATTTGATATATGCACCCTCATTTTGAAAAGTCTATTGTAAAGTGCTATAATATCTCTTGGTTTGACATTTGTTCTGAACTTCAAGAAATAACAAAGGTTAGAGGCATTTTTTGATATCACTGGGAAAAGTCATTGCTTAGTCACTGAATGTGGTAAGTCCAGAAAAGACAAATAAATTTAACATGAAAATCTGTGTTTTCTAACATACATGAAGGCAAAATCTCATTATATAAAAATTTTTAATCAAATTCCACTTAATATTTAAAAGTCTAACACGAATTGTTAGATATTCGTAGGACTTACATAAATATGCATGTTTAGTGGCACCTGGGTGTCTCAGACAGTTGAGTGTCAGACTCTGGATTGCAGCTCAGCTCATGATCTCACAGTTGGGTTCTTTCTACTGAGCTCTCTCTACCTTAGGCTCTGGGCTCAAGGTGCAGAGCCTGTGTGGCTTCTTCTCTCTCCCTCTCTCTGCCCCTTCCCTGTTTTCTCTCTCTCTCTCTCTCTCTCTCTCTCCCTCAAGATATATAAACATTTTAAAAAGTAAATATATATGTTTAATGGCAATATTAAATTATTTTACTCAGCCAAACTGGTGTTTCTTGCCAATTCTTCCTTTAATTTTCATGAAAATCCATCACAAATTTCAGTATATATGCACCAGGTACAGACATGGGCACATAAGTGTTTCTCAGTATGTCCTGTCCAATGCCACTATCTTCACCTTGATCCACATTTTCATATTAATATATTATGTACATGATACATCTTATGTTTGTGTGTGTTTATAGAAAAAGGAATTGGTTCACATAATTACTGGCCCTGGCAAGTATGAAATCCATCGGGCAAGCTAGAAACTCAGGAAGATTTCTATGGTGAAGTCTTGAAGAAAATTTTCTTCCTCCATGAGAAACCTCCAATTTTACTCTTACAGTTTCATCCCACTGAATGGGGCTCACCTACATTCTCCAGGATAATTTACTTAACATAAAATTAACTGATTTTTCATCTCTGACTTTTGATAATTTCCACAAAAATCCTTCATAGTAATAAATAGCCTAGTGTTCAATCAAACATCCAGACACCATACCCCAGCTAAGTTGATATATAAAATTAACCATGGCATATGCTATATATAAGTTATTATTTTAAATATATTTTCTCTAACCATCTTTAAGACGTTTATTTTGTTTATATATTGCATTTTCCAGTTACTCAAAAATATTTTAAACATAGAGAAAGGAAACAAAAGTATAGGATTATCTAAATGTAAGCTTGATGGTTGTATAAAATGTTACAGTATGTAGAAATCATTTTTTAAGAGAGTTGAATTCTGCACTGCATTTCATACCCATGTATTTAAGGAAATGTAAAAAAAATGCCTTCTAAGAGAAGAAGATATCAACTAATTATAAAATATTTGAGATTCACTATTAAAATCCTTAATTTCTTTTTATTTGTATTGCTTTAATGTATTTTATTATACTCAATTTATATGAGTATAATATATTTATATTGGCCATTTCTAGCCAATCCTAATTATTTACTTTCTCCTACCATAATATTTATAATACAGAGTTAGTTTATAAAATTAATCAAATAGAAATTAACTGCTTTCCATGTAGAAATACAATACAATTTAAAAGCCTTCTCCACAAAAAATTTTAGGAAAGACTTTTCTTATTCAAACAGTACCTTTAATTAGAGTTCATGAAGTTCACGAAGAACACATGTGTCTAGAAACACAAACTAAAATGGAATTTGATGCACACACTAATATGGAACTTGTCATGCACGCACATACACGAAGACAGAAACACACATGAAAGCAAAGTTATTAGAATGCTTGGAAATTGTTCCAGTTTCATTTGGCTTCAGGTGTTATAACAAAATACCATAAACTCGGTGGCTTGTGTTAACTGACATTTGTTTCTCACAGTTTTGGGGTCCAAGATCAAGGTGTCAGCAAATTTGGTGTCTGGTGAGAGCCCTCTTCCTGATTTGCAGGCAGCCATCTTCTTGCTATATGCTCACCATATTGAGAGAGAGAGGGAGAGTGAGAGAACAAGAGAACAAAATTCTCTTGTCTCTTCTGACAAGGGCACTAATTCTGTCCCGAGGACCTTACCCTTATGAACTCCTCTAAACCTGAGGATCTCCCAAAGGCCCCACCTTCTAATACCATCACACTGGGGTTAGGGCTTCAGCATATGAATTTTGGGGAGACAGAATACATTCAGTCCATAACAGTGCTCATTCCCTGTTTGTCATTTCTCCAGCCTTCTCCATGAGGCAAAAGCAGGTATACACTTTATGGATGTTCTTTGCTGTGTTTTCAGAGGATTTTGTACCTCTCACTAATGCTAATATTCATCAAAATAGATAATTATAGAGTTTACCACTGCACGTACAATTGAATAAAGAGACAAGCCTCTCTGCAACAGTCATCTTTATATCTATGTGTCCAGCCATGATTATCAATTGATATGATTATCAATATATTTTTACAAAATCAAAATATTCAAATATATTTATTTGCCTTCATTACTATTTATTAATATTGCTATTTATCTGACATACTACATTTGCCCTTTAGATCCTTGACTATAGCAGTTTTATACAGATTTCTGATGGAAGATAGAACTTATGCTATCTTAGTCAATTCATTTATGTCATTCCAAATGTCTCATCTAAATAACCAAAAATATCTTATTGAATAATTATGGGGACAAAAAATTTAAAGCATGTCTAGAAATACTCTTCATTTTTAGTAAAATCAGATACCTCTAGAAGTGCATAGATTTCCTATGGCTGCTAAATGCATAGCCATAATTAAAGACTGCCTCTTCCAATCCTCCAGTGTGATCAATTGCTCTGAGGACTTTTCATAGTAGAACTAAAGAAAATAATGTGCTCCATTTATTTGGGTCTTGGACAGACTTGTGTCTCCAATATCTAGCATGTCTTTTTTCAGGAATTGACACTTCATTTATTAAGATTTAAAAAGTGACAATTTAAAGAGCAATTGAAAAGAGCCTCATGTCCATCATGAACTCATAGTTTTAACTAAAATCAGAAGAAGAAAAATAGAAGTAGCACAGGCAATACGGGAAAGCAAGTGTCTGGGTGTGTGGGTGCGTGTGCACAGGTGTGTCACCTATCACATCTGTTTCAAGTCCAAAATGTTCAATGGCAAGCCCGTCCTTAAGACAGCCAGGGCCAGGCTGCAGTCCCATGGGCACCTGCCCCTTGGGCACATGCCTGCTCGGTGTATACCCCATGGACACCCATGCATTTCTCTAGCATATTTGGTGATGGTTATCATGCATTGATTCATTTGGATCACTATTATTTATATCAACATCAATTTTTGGTGCTTTAATGTAGAAACAAGAAAGGGGCTGAATTTTTTCTAATAGTGCTATCTTTTTAAAAAGGTTTTGTTTAATGTTTATTTTTGAGATAGACAGAATGTGAGTGGGGGAGGGGCAGAGAGAGAAGGAGACACAGAATCCAAAGTAGACTCCAGGCTCTCAGCTCTCAGCACAGAGCCCTACACAGTGCTCGAACTCACAAACCACTAGATTATGACCTGAGCTGAAGTCAGATGCTTAACCAACTGAGCTACCAAGGTGCCCCACTAATAGTACAATTTACACAGTAAAACAAGGAAACGGGATGCCTACCTCTGCCGCCTGGTCTTCTTTTAGAGTTTGTCCCATTCTTGTTTATTTAAAAAATATATTTTTTTTAATTTTTGAGAGAGAGAGAGAGAGAGAGAGAGAGAAGAGAGACTGCATGAGTAGGTGAGAGCCAGAGAGATATAGAAACAAAGAATTCATAGCAGGCTCCAGGCTCCAAGCTGTCAGCACTGAGCCTGACATGGGGCTCAAAACCACAAGCTGTGAGATCATGACCCACAAGCTGTGATATCATGACTTGAGCTGAAATCAGATGCTTAACCGACTGAGCCACCCAGGTGCCCCACTCTTGTTCATTTTAAACTTGTACTGTTTCATACAAATCTCCTTCTCCCAGTGGCTTATTTTCCAATGAGTTTTTAACAGTTAATATGTGCTCAAAACAGAGATGTAAATATTATTAATATATCTTTTATTAACCTGCATAGGGAAATGAAGATAAGATGAATTAAAAAAATGTGTTTTTTGCTACTTGGTCTTGATGGTTAATACAAATTAATTCCTAATTCATTTACTTAGAAGATTGCATTCTATCACTAAATTCTACTCCTGAAACAATATTACACTATATGTTAACTAACTAGAATGTAATTTTAAAAACTGATACAAAAAATAAAAATTTCTGATAAGACTGAAAAAAAAACCTCCAAGATTTCATTCTAAACTAAAACATGGTTTTCTGTATTTCCATAGTGAGATAACAACATTCTTTATGAAATTCCCTATCCAGTACTTTACAGAATTTTAAAAGGTTTTTAATGACTAATTTAATATCACTTCCTGCTCTCTCTGCTTTTCTGGATTACTGAGTTACGTAATTTTAAGTATTCAGAGCCAAGAATTAAAGCCAATCTTTCCTATGACCTCTCATGGAACCATAAATATAGGATTTATTGGATTTCTTCATAATTCTGAATACTGGACTGAATAGCACTTGCTATTAAGTGTCCATTTGTGGTGCTTTTGTTTTTTTGAAGTTTAAGATATCAAATATCATTTTTGCTTATTATTTGCTAAAGTGTTTTAACTTACGGAAATTTAGGTAACAGAAGTATTTGTTAAAAGAAACTGACACCTTTTTCTTACAATTCTTTTGTGCTAAATCTACATTTGAATGTACTTTAAATCTTCTCTTCCTCAGCTAATTCAGAGACTAAGAGAATTGTGAAAATGTAGTGTATTATTCAAAGTTCATGCTCCATTTTGAGGGAAAAAGGGAGATTAATGAAGTCAAACTCTTTGTTTTAGGGGGAAAATGAAGCCTACTGAGAAATGCTTCTAAATGGTGCATAACTGCTTTATGAATCAGGCAGAATGAGTTGGTGTACGGTTATAAAACAATTAATGTTATTCATTGGGCCTAGAGTAGTAAAGTAAGAGTTCAGTGCTAATAGCATTTCATCACTCGAAGGACCAGAGAACAAGAACCTATTTATCATTGAGCTCTAACTGCAAATACAATTTATGGCTGGAAGTTTTTGTTTCTGTTATACTGATAGAACAAATAAAATGTGTGAAGAATTAATTTTCTGGAAGCCAGGTCAACAATGAAGACATTTTAAAAGGATAGGACAAAACCAAAAACAGGAAAGAAATTGCTTTAATGCTTTTTTTCACATTGATGAGCTGTGTTATCAAGTTAAGTTAATCAATTCAGCAGTAATTTGNAAAAAGGATAGCACAAAACCAAAAACAGGAAAGAAATTGCTTTAATGCTTAGTCACATTGATGAGCTGTGTTATCAAGTTAAGTTAATCAATTCAGCAGTAATTTGAACATCTCTTCTAATTTTCAATGAATAAAATATAACATAAGTCACTGGAGATAAAATAAAAGACTTTTAATGTATATTCATTAATTTACAGTGTGCAACGTATAATGACGGACTTCATTTACAGTATGTAGTTTGCTTGAGTAAATTACCAGAAGCCTCTAAAGAAATTGAAGCACACCCAACATTAAATGGATTCAGCAGACACTACTAATTATGAGAACATTTTAATATTTAGGAGACTCCATTATTCACTGGGCAGAGAATATACACAAACAGTCACATTACACATTTTTATGGCAGGATGGAAAACATTTTAATATTAAAGTCAGAAATGAGAACATTTTAGAAGAAACAAAATGGAGAGAAAAATCATAATACATATTACCTCATTGCATAATGGTGCAAAGTTTATGGCCTGAACTATGAAGTAATTGTGTATTTCACTGCCTGTTTAGATGTGATAGGGTGAAACGCCTGGGCTTATAGTGGTAAAAGAGATTTTTGGAGCAAGATAAAAATGTGTTAAATGCTGCCAAATATGGATTTCAAGTCTCTATAACTAGATTTTATGTTATACAGTAGTATAATTTGACAAAGTGATAATAGAGTTCAGTGAGAGGAGAACCAAATTATACTGGCTCTGAATAGAAAATCTCATTTGAAGACTCAACTACTCTCGTGTTTAGCTAGGGTATTACACTTTAATGAGAAACAGGCACTCAGATGCCAATCAGCAAGTCTAGACACTATTTCAATATTGTGTGACCAGATGAGAACTCTAAATTTGATTCTCATGTTCTGAGAATTAATATTCAACATTCACAATGTAATAGAGCTCCGCACATTTCCCTTGTCCTGCTGTGAAAGAAAGGTATTTCTCTTCTGTTCTTACCCACCCACACTCTTACCCACAGATGCTTTGATACTGATATATTTCTAGTCATGGAATTCACTTGCTTAAGCTTTATCAGTGGGTTCCAATTATTCTCAGGACACGGTTAAGAATCCTTAATGTTATCCACAAAGTGTTCCATCATCAGATCCCAATTAACTTTCAGATTTATCTTCTCTCCATATACAGCAATTGCACTGAAAATGTTTAACCACTGGTACATCACAGCCAATGAACTGTCAGAAGAGACTCCAGCCAATGACCTCGTGCTGTGCTAGGCATTCTCTCTTAAGTTTTTTTGACTCTCAGGTGGTTGGAGAATTCCTAGGTAGAACTAGGCGTCTGTGAGGGGCTCAGGGCAAAGACATTTATTGTTCTTTCCTCATATGTACACACACACACACACACACACACACATACACACACACACACACCTAGCACTCCTTCTGGGTTCTAATAATACTAATCCTTCTTCTGACATACAGGCTTGTTAAACTCCTTCCAATCACTGGGATCTTCATACCTGTTGTTTCCTCTTCCTGAAAACCTCTTCCAGCCTGTAACATTTTTAGCTGGCTAAGTATTACCCAACTTCCAAGTCTCAAACTCAGTGTTACTTGATCTTCACCAGTCTGGATTAATTTTGTCCATTTATTTTCCTCATATACTATCCTGTACTTGGCTTGCACACAAAAAAGATCTTACTTCATATTATTTAAATAATTATTTGTCCTCATTTTTTTACTTTAAAGCAGTGGGGTATTGTTCCTGTTGTTTATTTTTGTTTTTGTTTTTGTTGTTTAGTGGACCTCTAAACACCTGGATTCATAATTTAAAATGCCAACTCTTGGAGTCCCCTCTATGGCTAATTTAACAAGATTCTTAGTGATTCTTTTTTAATGTTTATCTATTTTTGAGAGACAGAGAAACAGAGCATGAGGAGGAGAGGGCAAGAGAGACTGGAAGACACAGAATCCGGAGCAGGCTCCAGGCTCTGAGCTGTCAGTACAGAGCCCAATGTGGGGCTTGAACTCACAAACTGTGAGAACATGACCTGGGTTGAAGTTGGATGCTTAACTGACTGAACAACCCACGTGCCCCAATTCTTGGTGATTCTTAATGTAAATTACAATTTAGGAGCTATGATGAAGACTGAACTTAATGTTCACAGTATTAAAGCACCTCGCATATAGCGGAACACACAATTGTTACTTAAAATAGTACTGAACGAATGTTACGAGTGCATGTCAAAACTAGTTCATTGATAAGAGTTTATTTTCAAGTGTCAGCTTGTGGACTTAGATAATTTGTAATGAGTGGGGAACTGAGTTAAAGATTAGATATAATAAAACTTTTATGCTGTATTGCAATAGTCATTGATGCTGAATCCTTCAATAGGAGAGGTTTTCCTGCTTCAAAGTGCATGTGGGCAAGATGCCATAAAATTAGCTGTGAATTATTGGTCAATGTTAATCTATCACTTCCTACATGTCTCTTCTCCTTCCTCCTCCTCTCTCCCCTCCCCCGCTCTCCCTCTTTCTCCTTCATCTTTTTTTTCTATTTATATGTTACTTTTTTTCTCCCCTTCCTAACTCCTCAATCTGTATGTTAGATTTTTCTGGTTCCCACTGGTATTCAAGTAGATGGTTTCAATCTCCCCTACACAGTCAAGCCTAAGAAAATAATAAAGAAAATAGTGTGTATAAAAACCAAAACACTGAAAATGTAAAATGCTATATCAATACTGATTGATATATAAATCAGAGGGCTACATTTTTAGCATTAGTGATGACCTTTTTATACTTACAAATTTATACAAGTCAAATAAGAGAACATTAATTCTTGAATCAATTAAATTTGGAGCAACAAGATCTCCAAGGCGTTTTGAGGTGTGTTTTGAGGTTCAATTACGTTTTGAAGTTCATTTAAGTTAGCTATAAAGGCTTTGTAAAATGTTATTTACTGTGACACATACAATCATGGTCTTACATAGAGAAACCCCAATTAATTTATTGGATATAATTATCATTCAATAAAATCTATGTACAATACCTATGTATCTGTTAGTAAAATATATGGAATATTTCTATTTCTAGGAATGTTAGTGTAAAAAAATAGAATATTATGTAATGAAAAACCTTAGGAACTTCTAGTCTAAATGGAATTGTACAGATATATATATGAGGAACTTAAGGATTTGACTAATTCAGTGACTTCTCTAACTCAGCAAAAGCAGAAACTAGAAGAGAATGCATAACTCCTGACTCCCAGTGGAATTCTCACTTCACCACATAATGATGGATTTGTACAAATACTGCCTAATTATCAAAAGTGTCTAAAGCCTATATCACTCATGGAGAGTATGCAGAGCTAAGTCTCTTGACATTTCCAAGCAAGGATCTTAGAATCATTTTCTTATTATTAGAGTTTGTCAAATGATAAATCTTTTCAGGCAATAGATTAGCTTAAACATCATATGTTTCCCTTTATAAAAACTACTTGTTTGAATATAGCTGACACACACTAGTTTCAGGTCTACAACATTGTGATTTAACAGCTCTGTACGTTATACTACACCCCCTTCAAGTTTGGCTACCACCTGTCACCATACAGTGCTATTACAATACCATTGACTATATTCCCTATGCTGTAACTTTTGTTCCCATGATTTACTCATCCCATAATGGGAAACCCTTCCTCTCATTTTGCCCACCTCTTTTCCTTCTGGTAACCACCAGGTTTTTCTCTGTATGCATATTCATATCAGAATCAAAACCGATTCTGATTTTTGTTTTATTCATTAGTTGTGATTTTTAGATTCTGCATATCAGTGAAATCATATGGCATTTGTCTTTCTCAGTCTGACTTATATCACTTACCATAATACCTTCTAGATCTATCGATATTGGCACCATCTCATCCTTTTCTATGACTGTGTAATAATATAGTGTGTTTGTATGTATGTGTGTGTGTGTGTGTACCACATGTTACTTATCCATTTGTCTATTTATGGATACTTAGGTTGCTTCCATGTCTTGACTACTGTAAATAATTCTGCAATAAGCATTGTGCTACATATAGCTTTTCAAATCAGTGCTTTTGTTTTCTTTTGGGTAAATACCCAGTAGTGAAATTATTGGGTCTATGGTATTTCTATTTTTAGGTTTTGAGGAAACTTCATACTGTTTTCCACAGTGGCTGTACCAATTTACAGTTCCACCAACAGTGCATGAGAATTTGTTTCCCTCTATATCATCACTATTTCTTGTCTTTTTTATTTTAGCCATTCTGTCAGGTGTGTCGTGATATCTCATGTGGCTTTGATTTGCATTTTTCTGATGATGAGTGATGTCAAGCATCGTTTTATGTATCTGTTGGCCATCGGTATGTCTTCAGTTGAAACCTCTGTGTTAAGGTCCTCTGACCCTTTAATAATGTCTTTTTGGGGGTGAGGGAGGTGTTGAGTTGTATAAATTCTTTATATATTTGGATATTGTCCCCTTATTTGATATATCATTTAAAAATATCTTCTCTCATCGGTAGGTAGTCTTTTTGTTTTGTTGGTGGTTTCCTTCACTGTGAAAAATCTTTTTATTTTGATATAGTCCCAATCATTTGTTTTTGTTTCAGTTTTAGAAGATACACATTTAACAAACATATAAACTTTCTCATTTTCACTTAGATGAAAGTTGCCAGTAAAATATATGCTATGAATCTTCTTTTTTATAATTAGAAATATACTCAGTCTTGTAAAAGAAGAATGTGTTCTTTTTGACAAAAGTCAAGATGCAAGGATCATTAGCACTTTCTGGTGCTTATGTGAATACAGAAATATTTCAAATGGGTTTGTAAAAATATGCCCTTAACTACTCTGCATGTAACTGGGATGCACTTTCATTTTTTTTTTATTGTTGTAAGGATTTATCCTTGGCTAAAACAGATACATGCCTTAGAGTAATGATTTTCACACTGTTTTATTATGGGCCCTTATGAATAGAAAGAAATTTTGCTGCTGCTTCTAGAGGATCAGTCCAAGATGGGGTTAACTCATCGAGTCTCCAATCAGAGAACTTGACAGATGATAGTCCAGGGGCATCCGAGTGCGTAAGTTGGTTAAGCAGCTGACCCTTGGTTTCCGCTCAGCTCATGACCACAGGTTTAGTGATTTTGAACCCTGCCTTGGGCTCAGTGCTGACAGTATCAAGCCTGCTCGGAATTTTCTCTCTCTCTGCCTTTCCCCTACTCATATGCTCTCTCTCACTCTCTCAAAATAAACATTTACAAATATTTTTTAAAAAGGAAACATAAATCAATCCTTACAATTATAATGACATGATGATAAAGAAAACTATAATGCTATAGTATAAATATTAATCACCATCTCAGGACTATCGGTTAGTCTCTCCATTTTATTACCCCAAATTTTACAGAATAATCTATGTGCAATGGTAAAGAAGAAGGACATGGATGCTCATTTTAAATGAGTATAAGTTGTTTTAGAAATTAAAAAAAAAAGCCCACAAAGTATACTTATATGTCTGCCTCAATGTACTGGTGATAGAAATAATTAAAAAGAGGGGTGTGTGAATGGCTTAGTCAGTTAAACATCCAACTCTTGATTTTGGCTCAGGTCACGATCTCACGGTTTGTGGGTTCTAGCCCCATAGGAGGCTCCATGCTAACAGCGTGGGGCCTACTTGGGAGTCTCACTCTCCCTTTTCCTATGCCTTTCCCCTGCTCATATGTGTGCACTGTCTCTCAAAACAAATAAACTTTTAAAAAGAGAAATAATCCAAAGAATATTAAATCATATTTATTAATATTAAACTCTAAATGTCTATTCTATGTAGTCATAGGACTTCAAGCACTGGAGCAGTTTCTGTACTTGTGTTTATTTTCTTTCAGGATGTTAATGCTAATTCTTCACTCAATAGACACTCCTTAAGTTACCTGATTTGAGCTTGATTCTGACAAGGCTGTTGTGAAATCCAGCTTAAAAACAAATCAGACATTACCTTTGAGGTTAATGAAATCTTTAATTAATTCCTATTCTTGGTTTTAGTCATTTCTTACAGTCTCTAATCTAGTGAGAGATAAAGTAGTTTTGAGACTCACAATGTCAAGAGAAGGGCACCCATCGTTAATTAATACCTGTCATGACTTAATGTATTGCTGGAGACTGCCAAGTGTGAGAAAGCTCATTTTATAAGAAATCATAAAATGGACGATTATGCCCTCATCTGGAAGTCATTCTTGGCCTTCCAGAATATGTTAACAGAGGTTTTTGAGGATGGTCCCTGAGTCCACATTATTTCTTCATGTAGTAGTCAAAGAGTGAAAATTTGGCATTTGAATGTCATCATTTACTCATCATAAGTCACCTTTCCTTAAAGGTGAGAGTAAAGTGGCACATGATTTTCACATGTTACCTTTTATAACACTTAAGACAATAATTTAAATTATTAAAATGAGATTAAAGTGGCACATGATTTTCACATGTTACCTTTTATAACACTTAAGACAATAATTTAAAATGACACATTATGTTGATTGACTTAATAGGACCGTTCTCAAATTAGATAAGAATTAGATTTTTTTTGCATTTTTGTCTCCATAGTAACTATAAATTAGTAATAAAACAGTCTCT
>NW_027529569.1:355632-397776 GCF_008692635.1 Crocuta crocuta
ATAATGTTTTTCAACAACATATCTTCTAAATTTATAACAGTTTTAGAGCTATAGTAAGTATAAAAATGCTCCAAAAACTCTTTCCAATAAAAATTTAACAAACCTTATAGTTGCCTCTTCCTGTGCAAGTTATTTTATCAAATTTTTTTGCTAATTTTCACTTTTAAGTTATTCATTTTAAATCACACAGCAATGATTTCAATTTATGAATCTTTTCTTTCAGAGACTGAGTACATATATGCATTCAGAAGGAAAACCTCCTCACTGATTACTAAAAAAATTCACTATTCTATAAGGGTAAGCAGTAAACTGCCAAAGGGTAGAATGTGTCTTTTTCCCCCCCTTTATATTACCAATGTCTGGCCATAGGAAGTACTCAATAAATATAAGCTAAATAAATGAATTAATGGATGTGGACCCTTTAATAAACATTTAAGTTTATATTGAGATATCAAGAGAGATTCTCAATAATACAGTATCTTTGAATATCTGTGTTATCTTAAAAAATGAGGTGCCCCAAACAAAACTCCATTAAATTTAAACTGATTTTAAGATCAAAATCTCATTACTGGAACTAAAATAAATTCACAAATTCCACATAAATCTGTTAGATTTATACCTATACTGATCTGTTGTAACCATACTGGAATAATCACTTTCGATTCTCAGTTGTTTTATTCTTTATTTATATATACATGCCTCCAATAACATGGATTTGAAATATACTAGTAAATTCTTTAACATGACATTCTGACAACTTCTAGGTATATAAAATCACTGAAATTTTCATTCTTGATTTTTTATTTTACATATAAAGAAAGTTAGTTTGGAGATAGTTTTCATTTACTCTCATTGAATTGAAGCTGGTTATGTCAAATTTCCTTGCAGGGGGAATTTTACAATTGTATGTTTTAAGGCATTACTCTGCTGAGGAAATTTTTGAAATGCAAAGCATCCTCCACCTATAAACCTTTAAACAAATCACTGACAAAATGCAGCATTGCTACTGTTGGAGGTTTGTCAGACTTCCTGTATGTTTCATGATTGCAAATATGTTAAAAACTATTGACTTAAATAGACGATCTACACTATAAGATAAAGGGAAGGATTTATGGGAAACTCCAAAACTCATTCAGCCTAATCTTTACTAAGCAACCTCTCTTTACGTATTCTGTTATTGCTACCATTGTCTAAACCTTTAGATGATTAATAAAGAGTATTTATCCCCATATCTCAAGCCTTCAGGATAACCAAAAATTATTTCTTTTCAATTTTAACACTACTTCTTACAGTTTTCTATGATTTTAGAAAACAATGAATACTATATTCAGTAGAAGGAAAAATAAGACTTTAAAACTCAAGAAAATAAAAGGAGTTGTCTACAGCTTTTATTTCAGCCACAGTCAAATCCACTCCAAAATAATGCCTGCTCAGAATTTGTGTTTGTCTTTTCAACGGAAGAGCTTTAAACTGGAGATGCAAGTGATAGATGGGTAAAACCTTTACATATTTATAGCATGCTGATTGGAACTAATTACAGAAGCACATAAATGTGGAATTTATTTTCAATAGAGCTGGAATCAAATTTATAGTACTATTTGCATTCAGTTAACTCAACAAGGAATCCTTTTCCATTTTCAACTTTGAGAATTTTTTTTTCTCAACCCATTGCTAAACGGCTGCTTTGAATTCCAAATTCAACTTTGATGTTTAGTTGACATGAGAAATTGAGAAAGTAAATCAATTTTTCTAATCAGAAAGACACACAGAAAAATTAATGTTTACTTCAGAATTTTGACATTTACACCACAAGAAGTTTCAATGTCTTTTATTTAACAGGGACTCTAATACACATCACATGTCTTCACAAATATGCAGCTCCTTTTCTCTTCAGTCACTATATATGCTTGAACTTTCTCTTCCTCTTAAAATTACTTTTTTTCTTGTTATTTCCAGTGAGATGTGAGAAGTGATTTGTCTCATTTCCAGTTAGACTATTTAATAAATATAGAGGATGCTCAGTGGCAATTTTTCCCCTTTTGAGGCAATATTTCTTTTTCTTTTTTTTAAGTAGGCTCCACATCCAGCATAAAGCCCAGTGCATGGCCTAAACTCTCAACCCTGAGACCAAGACCTGAGCTTAGATCAAGTGTCTGATCCTTAATCCACTGAGCCACCCAGGCATGCCCAGGCAATGTTTCTAATAGTGGGTGGCTATTTTGTGAGGATGGCAGACACACAGATGAGAGACCTTAAGTGGCTCTTTAAAATATGTGACTTGGGAGAAAAATTAATAAACAAAAAAATAATAAAAGCAAACTGGGCAACTTTTTTAACTTTATCACTAGTGCTGGGGTTCTTTGTTATTGTACCATAACCTAATTTTTCCTGATTGATTCATACTCCTTTCAACACTGGTTAAACTATGACAAAATTGTGGCTGAAAACATAAACTTTGCTCTAAAATTCCCAGAAACATGCTTGCATAAAACATCCATCTGTTTTCCATCCCAGAAGGTGATTTTAGAGAAGGTATAAAATTTGCTTACTACTTATTATTAAAATGGATTTTAAAAACCTTTCAAGTGTAATTTTAATAAAACTTGGGGGTTTAAATTATATTTTTAAAAAGTTCAACGTTTATTTATTTTTGAGAGACAGAATATGAGTGTGGGAGGGACAGAGAGAAGGAAACACAGAATCTGAATCAATTTCCAGGCTCTGAGTTGTCAGCACAGAGGCTGATGGTTCAAACCCACGAACCAAGAGACCATGACCTGAGCCAAAGTCAGAAAGTTAACCAACTGAGCCACACCAGCATCCCAAATTGTATTTTGTAAGGTAATGTGTCCATAATCATTGCATTTCTGTATGTAGAAATATTCTGTAATTAAGGATCTCCTAATATAACTTCAAAAATGCCACACATTTATATTGTATTGTTTACTGACCTTTTGTGATAAACACAGAATATTAAAGCATTTGATCTTCGCATTTTACATATCTAATTCACAGTACAGTATAACACCACTAGCTCTTCTATAATTCTACTCTGTATACTATTACAATCCATTGGGAAAAAAAAATCACACAAGTTAAATGTTCTATCATTACAGTCACTGTCTTGCAAATACCCCTACCTGCCTTCTACCTTTTCTTTCTAATGTGTCCATATAACACACCCTGGTTATTTCCAGTCATCCTCTTTCTCTGGCTTGGGGAGCTTTCTACAGAGTAGCACAATAAATAAGATACAAATCAGCAACCCTATATGAGTGGTCAACAACTAAGAGATGTTTTATGACATTTCTTTAGTCATTTCTTTTCCTATCTTTCTAAAATAACTTGGGCATATACCCTTTCCATTCTTAAATCCTATTTTAAGTCCCCCTTTCTCCCCTTCCTCACACATCAAAAGGATAATAGATACTTAGGAAGAAATTTGCTTAACTTCCAGACACCAAACCTAAAATCTACCTGCATCCTTACTTATCTTCATCTTTCTTCCTTCTTGATTCAAAGCAGCATGGGTGATTGCACTTATCAAAGGTGGATTCCTCATCATATACATTGCACCTTCTGCTACCTCTGCATCTGCCTTACATTCTGTTTGCTTCTTCTTGGTCTAGATCCTCATTTATCAGTTATCTTCTCTTTCCTTTAGAGATACATTGTCTGCTACATCTGTGCCTTTCTCAATGTTTTCAAAGGTGACTTAGAGTTATGTAAAAAATAAATAGTATAGTATATAAAGTATNTACATTTTTTCTTTCCAAAGAAAATTAAGATTTTATTGCTTCATAAATATTTGTCCCATATAACTTAAAAAACACATCCTCATTTGCTAAGCTAGAGAGATTTACTTATAAAATCTTTTCTATTTTTAATGTTTATGTATTTACTTATTTTGAGAAAGAGAACACATACACGTGCGCACAAACCTGGAAGGGGCAGAGAGAGAGGGAGAGAGAGAGAATCCCAAGCAGGTTCTGTATTATCAGCATGGAAACCAATAAGGGGCTCAAACTCACGAACCCATGAAATCATGACCTGAGCTGAAATCAGGAGTTGGAGGCTTAACCATCTGAGCCACCCAGGCACTTCTACAAAATCTTTTCATCTGTAAATTGCTGTAAAGTTAAGAAATTTAAAATTTACAATTAGAAAAAGAGCCAGTTCATCTAACTCCTTTAAAATGCATTTTCTTGGCTAAACCACCACACATGCAAAAAATAATTAAGCTGACTCTGTGTCACCCATATAATCCCATTAGTCCATCCAGAATATAGCATACTCTCCCATCACTACCTGGAACCATTCTTGTTCTTCATTCATGTTAAGGGGAGTCTTTCAGGATATCTTGAAAAAACATCATGTTCTTGAAAAAGGACAGAATAGCAATTATAATTCCCTAGGAGATAAATCAAAGACAGGTCTTCTTTTCCCTGGCAAAGTTCATTAAGGATCCCAAGAGTAAAACAGAATGTGAATAGGCTATGCTAATTTGAAAAAGAAAAAAAAGATTTCCTCAGGTTCTTCAGATATACCCTACACAGCAACACCACCCCTACTCTTCATATAGAACAGACTTGTAGCTCAATTCGTATCTCTTCTTTGGAGATTTTGACAACTTAAAAAAATATTTTATTAGTCTTATATTAAAACAGTCAATCTCCTTACTCTATTCCTGTAATATTAGATCTCGAAAGACTGAAAATTGTCACATTGGTTCATATATACAGGTAGTAAGAATTTGACAAGTATTCTCGAAAATATTTTGGTGCATGAATTTTATCCTACTTCACAAGAGCTAGTAGCATAACATCAATACTGTAAATATATTTAGCAATTCAATGTGATTCCTCTGTACAGCATATAGGCAATATGTTGTTTGTTTAAACCCAAAGCATTATTCCCAGAAAATATTGCTTTAAATATCTTAAGCATATTTAAATGCTTATTAATATAACATATGATACATTTCAATATATGTTAGTTGATTTGGGGCAATAACAGCTTAGAAATAAAATCTATGAAATAGTTGTTTTTATCTCATACTTGAATGTCTTTGTATATACTCTATATTGCACAGTGTGAATAGTTTTGGGGTTATTCATGATAAACCCAGTCTTGAAAGAAAGAAGAAAGAAAGAAAGAGATGAGGGAAGAGAGGAAGGAAGAAATTAAGAAAGGTAGGAAGGAGGAAGGAAGGAGGGAGGAAGGGAAGGAAGGAAGGAAGGAAGGAAGGAAGAAAGAAAAGAAAAGAAAGAGAAAAAGGGAGGAAGAAAGAAAGGACAGAAGGGAGGAAGGAAGGGAGGAAGGAAGAGAAAGCAAGCAAGCAAGCAAGAAAAACAAAGGAAGAAAGAGAGGAAGGAAGGGAGAAAGGAAGAAATTAAGAAACATAGATAGAAGGAAGGAAGGAAGAAACAAAAGAAAGAAAGAAAAAGAAAGAAAGAAAGAAAGAAGGAAAGACAGAAAGAAGGAAAGAAAGAAAGAAAGAAAAAGAAAGGCAAAGAAAGGAATAATGAAAGAGGAAGAGAAAAAATGTGTGTCAGTTGGCAAATCAATGTTGGATAAAAAAGGAAAACACAAGAAATGTGGCTAGGGGCTCAGTTAAACACACTGTCCTTGATGTGTGTCTGTTATTTTCTGACTTTTGGCTTTATCATTTTGCTTTACTCTTCTTTTTTTAGGATCTAGAGAAAACAAACACTGTTCCTGGCATCGATGTTTTACTTTGCATAGATCAACCATTAAGAGACAGTTCTCAGTGTTGGGTGTAAAAGCTGTTAATAGGAATTTGACATGATTGGTCTTTTGAGTTGGTATTTGAGTTTGACAATCTTGACAGCGAAATACATGGTGATTACCCAATCTTCAAGAAAGAAAGTATTCATTCTTGAGACTCTCATAATTTATTTGAAGATATAAAATTGACCAGGTACCATATTTGGTGTATCTTCTATAACAAATTCCACCAAAGAAAGTGAATATAGAGGGTTTCCTAGAACATTAAGTGTATATTGACTGGAAATTGAAAGATGAGTTTATAAAATTGAAAATCAGAAACTAAAAAAACAGCCTGGCCTGATTTTGTAAGGAATTGTTCTTCTGTTGGCTATGTTCCAGTACATCAATTATACTTGTATGTGGAAAATCCTACATACAAGATTCCTGAAGATGGACATTTATTTAGCAAATCAGTATGTAACATTGTATTTCAGATTTTAAAAGTTTCCTTTTAAACACTAGCAGTGTTTGAGGACTCAGTTTTTCAAGGAAAAAATATATATATTGTTTTTGCAGGTATATTAGTTAAGTATGAAAAATAAAACTCCAGAAGTTTAGTGGCTTAACTCTGTAGTGTCTATTCTTATTCTTACTTTAATTGAATGAGGATGGTTCAAGGCAATGAGTAGACTTCTATGCGATGATCTAGGGACAAGAATTCTTTCCATTTCTTACTGCTTCTGGATTCTTAGCATTCAATGGGAGATTGGCAGAGAGAAATTTGAGAAATATGACCTATTTCCTACATGCTTTGACACAGGCATTTAGTCTCCAGGGGCCCAGAATAGCCTAGTGCTGGTTGGAGAGCTGCTTCTCATCTGACATATCAAGTATTATTAGTCTAAGTTCATTGTTTACCATTTTCTTTGTAGATAATACATGCAACTTTGGTTAAGTTTGGACATTATACCAAATGCCTTTTATCAGCAAAAAGAAAAATGTTCAATTTTGCCCTAATACAAATCAAATTACTATCCTGGTTCCAGGTGGACAGAAATAATTATTGATATCTATCTGACTTTTGTCTGCATCTGACTTTTTTTCTTCAGAATTAAACGTGTAAATGAAAGCTTTGCTCTCAAGGGTTTATTTTTCCTCTTAAAATAAATGACATAAATTACTTCTCCTTTCCGAATTATCTTTCCCCAAGTGTTGCTGATGGCTTCTTTTCAAAATGCTTTGCATTAGCAAGTGCCATCCAGATGAAAAGCCTATTTCAACTTGACATTAATTTTACACTCACTGCATAATACTCGACCTTGTCATTAGGTCAACTACAAACTGCCATGACCGAAATGCAATTTTTCTACTACATTGCTATTTGTCCTTCTCTTATTTGTACCCTGAGGTATACAGGTGCCCTCTACTGTCATTTTTGTCCCCTTGTTATATTGCTCTTTTACTCATTAGTTCTCATCACGAACATACCTTTTGTTTATAAAAGAAAAGTTGCTTCTAATATAAATACACGACACTTCTTTCTCCCCATATTCCCTAACACAGCAAACAAGAAAAAAAACAAAAATAACCCCAAACATTAGTAGCCAAAATACTGAGAAATTTATGATTATGAAGGCCACCTATCCAGCATGTTAATGGCACCATGTATGTTCCCTCTTCCTTTTCTGTGGTCACCCTTTCAAAGATGCTCCTTTATAGACTGTATGATGATATGAATGCTGTTTCAGAATTATCTATTTTAAAACCACATCTGTATGAATAACTAAAAATTTCCTTAAGGTTGATGCAACTATTCTCTCAGATAACCTTTACATTTCTCTGCCTTTCTCACAATTTTATCTCCCTAACTTGGAAATTAGTTCTAACTAAAAAAAACTTTCTATAATACAGGTATGCCTTTTTAAAGGGTCAATATAGAATAACAATAATGAGAACTTGTTGTGAAGTTGGAATTATTATAAAATGGCATAATTTTGGAAATAATGATGAAATACTTATTTTCTATAATCCAAAAAGCAGGTCCAATTAAATTTAAATTATAATAATCTATCATCAATAGCAATTTCATGCAACTATACCTTTAAATTAAGTCTAAAATATGTATCACTTTTCCTTACCAACTCATTGAATAGTCAATAACCATCTACTTGCTGTGTATGGTTAATTGATTGTTTCTCACTTGATATTCAGCTAAACCTTCTTTGAAGGCTATATTTTTGGTAAGCATTAGGCCACTGGACACCATACAAATATTTGTGATATTTGTCTAAAGGTATTGTAATTGAGGAAGAAGAAGAAGAGAAGAAGGAATGTGATAAAGAAGAGTGAGAGAGAGTGAGAAAGGGAAGGAGAAAAGGGGAGGAGGAGGAGAAGGGGGAAGAGGAGGAAGAGGGGCTGAGGAGAGAAGGAAGCAGGGAAGAGGAGGAGGAGGAAAAATAAGAAGGGGAAGAAGGGATGGGGGAAAGAGACAGACAAGGAGAAAGAAATTCAAAGTGCCCATTTAAATTTAGGAGATAGTGAATAAAAGAAAGGAGACATATCTACTAAGAAGGTTTTGCGAGCTCAGAGAGGTTGTTACTCTTTTTCTCCTCTGGGATTTTGACGGTTTCCTGTCTTACCTTTAGGTCTGTCATCCATTTTGAGTTTATTTTTGTGTATGGTGTAAGATAGTGGTTCAGATTCATTCCTCTGCATATCGTCTAGTTTTCCCAACACCATAAGCTGAAGACACTGGGTTTTTTGTTTGTTTGTTTTCTCCATTGGATATTCTTTCTTCCTTTGTCAAAGATTAGTTGGTCATGTATTTGTGGGTCCATTTCTGTTCTGTTATCTATTCTTTTCCATTGATCTATGTGTCTATTTTTGTGCCAGTATCATACTGTCTTGATCACAGCTTTGTAATACAGTTTGAAGTCTGGAATTGTGAAGCCTCCAGTTTTGGTTTTCTTTTTCAACATTACTTTAGCTATTTGGGATCTTTTCTGGATCCATACAAATTTTAGAATTGTTTGTTCTAGGTCTATGAAGAATGCTGGGGTTCTTTTGATAGGGATTGCACTGAATGAGTAGTATAGACATTTTAACAATATTTGCTCTTCTAAGCCAAGAGCATGAAATGTTTTTCCATTTCTTTGTGTCTTCTTCAATTCCTTTCATAAGCTTTTTATACTTTTCAGTGTACAGACCTTTTACATCTTTAGTTAGGTTTATTCCTAGGCATTTAATGGTTTTTGTTGCAATTGTAAATGGGATCAATTCCTTGATTTTTCTTTCTGCTGCTTCATTATTGGTGAATAGAAATGTGACCAATTTTGTACGTTGATTTTATATCCTGTGACTTTGCTGAATTCACATATTAGTTCTATCAGATTTTTGGCAAAGTCTTTAGGGTTTTCTATGTAGAGAACCATGTCATCTGCAAAGAGTGAAAGTTTGACTGTTTCCTGGCTGATTTGTATGCTTTTATTCCTTTTTGTTGTCTGATTGCTGAGATTAGGACTTCCAGTGGTATGTTGAACAACAGTGGTGAGAGTGGACACCTCTGTCAAGTTCATGACCTTAGGGGGAAGGTCTCAGTTTTCTCCCAATTAAGAATGATATTAGCTGTGGGTCTTTTGTATATAGTCTGTATGATGTTGAGGTATGTTCCTTCTATTCTTACTTTCTTGAGAATTTTTATCAAGAAAAGATGTATTTTGTCAAGTGAATTTTCTGCATGTACTGAGAGGATCATGTATTTCTTATCCTTTACTTTATTAACATGATGTGTCACATTGATTGATTTGCAGATATTGAACAAGCCCTGCAGCCCAGGAATGAATCCTACTTGATCATGCTGAATAATTCTTTTAATGTATTGTTGGATCCTATTTGCTAGTATCTTGTTGAGAGTTTTTACATTCATGTTCATCGGGGGGAAGCAAAAGCAAAAATGTACTATTGGGACCTCATCAATAAAAAGCTTACTCACAGTGAAAGAAACCCAGCAATTGCCCTACTAGGCATTTACCCAAAGGATACACAAATGCTGATTCAAGGAGCACATGCACCCCAATGTTTATAGCAGCCCTATCTACAATAGCCAAATTATGGAAAGAGCCCAACAGTCCATTGACTGATGAATAGATAAAGAGATGTGTTTTATATATATATATATAACATATATAATTGTGTTAAGTAACACAATGGATATTACTTGGTGATAACAAATGATATCTTGCCATCTGCAACAATGTAGATGGAACTAGACTGTTTCATGGTAAGGGGGATAAGTCAGTCACAGAAATACAAATGCTATATATTTTCACTCATATGTGGAATTTGGAAAACATAACAAATGAAGATAGGAGAAGGAAGGAAAAATAATATATAGACAGAGGCAAACTATAAGGGATTCTTAAATACAGAGAACAAATTGAGGGTTGCTGGAGGGATGTTTGGTGGGGGGATGGGGTGAATGGGTGATGGGCATTAAGGAGGGCGCTTGTTGGGATGAACACTGGGTGTTATATATAAGTAATGAGTCACTAAACTCTACTCCTGAAACTATTATTACACTATATGTTAATTAACTTAGATTTATATAAAATTAAAAAATAAAATAAATGAGAAAGTTTATTGAAGGAAATATAAAAGAATAATCCTAAGAAATTACACCTGGGATGTACTATTCTCTCTCTTTTTTTCCTTTCCCTCAGAATCAAGACTATGAGTGCTACTATCCTAGGTAGGAAGTTGGTTGTATTATTTATTTATGTACATTTTTTTGCTTGATGTTATCCTATAACTTAGATTAACTCCATAACTCCATGTTCATGATAAATAAATACTATCAGCTTTAATATAATTTTACTATTACTTTAGCCATTAATAATAATAATGAAAAGAAATTTCATGCAACATTATTTAACACTTACAGACTGTGTAAAAGTAAAGGCTCCACACCTAATTATATTACATTATATCATACTTATTAGGTTATATTATATTATATTATTATTGCTGCTCCATTCAATTTCTCTTCAATAACTTGAGCAATTAACAAAAGAGCAGCTCAGTAAATATACATTAGGTAAACAACTGCATCGATAAGTAATTCAGAGAAAGACAAATGCCATATGATTTCACACATGTGTAATTTAAGAAAAAAAAAAAAGGATAATAGAAAAAAGCCAGAGAGAGGCAAACCAAGAAACCAACTCTTAACTATAGAGAACAACTGATGGTTACCAGAGGAGAGGTGGATGGGTGATGGGTAAAATAGGTGAAGTTTAAAGAGTAGATTTTTGATGAGTATTGGGTATTCTATGGAAGTGCAGAATCAGTATATTGCACACCTGAAACTATTGCACAGTGTATGTTAACTGACTGGAATTTAAATAGAAACAAAAGAAAAAGAATCTCCCATCCTTATTGTTGAGAACACAAAGCAGCACAGCCACTTTCGAAAACAGTTTGATGCTTCTTTACAAAACAAATATATTCCTAGCATACAGAAAAAAAATCACAATGATAGACTGTTACATAAATATTTGAATGACAAAAGTTAAAAACAGACTGGCAATACCAAATATTGATGAGTATATGGAGCAACTGCAATTTTCATGCATTGCTGCTGAAAAAAATAGTACAACCACTATGATAAAAGATTTGGCAGTTTCTTACATAATTAAACATAAGCATACCTATGTAAGCAATTATAATTGTAGATGTTTAACCAAGAAGTGGAATTCATAAGTTCACAAAACATTTGTATGAAAATATTCATAGTGGTTTTATTTATATTTGCCCCAAGTCGAAAGAACCCAAATGATGCCCATCAACAATAAAAAAGAAAAAAATCTACAACCATATGAGTAGTATACATTTAGTTATAAAATGTCTTCACTCTTCTGAATTGTAGTGAAAAAGTAAAACATCATTGGAGTTATATGTGAACTGTTGATAAAAATATTTAAAAATATTTTTACCAATAAAACAATGTATAGCAGATCTTCTTTACAAAGTTTCTTGTCAATTAATTTAATTCTAAAGGAGCCCAAGTGTGTGCAATCTAGAATTAAAATCATAAATAAAAAATTGCAATAAAAAGGAAAAGAAATGAAGATGGGGATGCTGGGGAAAGCTACACAATTAGGGATTAGAAGCTAATATTCTCACTCACAAATAACTCCCTCGGGCTCTTTTCTTTTTCACTTTCAACCTTTAAAACATTTATCCTGTTCCAAATTTATCCTATGCCAAACATGTAGATCCCTACAGTGTTTAGTCTTTAATGCAAGTACTGCTCACAAAAGATTTAAAAACCCCTATCAAATCAATGTGGTACAAATTCCTGCCCTGCACACTGTATACAATACAGAAAGGAGTTGAAAACTGAAAAAAAAATTCTGTTCCTAAGCAGAGCCATGGTGAGATAAGACTCAAAATGAAAATTTCAAAAATGTGTCAAAAAGCAAAAACAAACTTAAAACTGTGGTGAAAAATAAAGATACAATAAAATAAAATAAAATAAGTAAAATGAAACAAAACAAAACAAAACAAAATTCTGCAGTGAGTTCACTGAAGATGTCAGTCTGAAGAATCCATGAGGAAGCTTGCAAACACAAATGCATACAGGTTACAAGGTAGCAATATCATTGAGAAAAGCTGGCTGGAGTATGAAAGTAAATAGCAGCTGGTCACTAATTTTAATGTTCTGAGAAGCAATCAAAAGTAATGAAGACTGTGGCCAACAGGAAAGAAAGTACAAATCCCAACCAAAGGAGACAGAGTTTAAGCAGCCACAGCTGAATGCTACCATGTGGGAATCCAAATTTAGTGCAGACACATTTCCAGGTTTCTCAAAAGAAAATGAAAAGTATTATTTTTTATGAAATTTATAGATTTAGGTTTCACAGAATAAGTACATATCCATATATATGTATGTGTATATTTCTGTACCCCTCGCTAGGTCTGGTAAAAATATCTTCTGCTCATTTACATGCAGTATGCAATGATAAAGGATAGATGTCCCTTTCAGATACTCTTTGCAAAACTTCTGTCAATGCCATTTGGCTTCTCTTGCAATTTTCTTTTTCTGTGCCATGAGCCTTCATACTACCTTCAAAATGATGACTTAACAAGAGAGTAGCTTATTGTCAATTTAACTTTCTTTAGTCAAAGAGTCCTGTTCAGATGAAGTAGTTCATTTTCTTTAGCTTTCTTAGTTTGCATGCTCAACTATACTTTTATAAAAAGTAAACTTTAAGATTTCATTTTTTAATATCTGTTAATAGCTAATTTAACTTTACTCAATTCTTTTAACATTTGGGAGTTTGAGAATATTTCTCTATGTTCACAAAATACTGGATGTTCTTGACCTTAATACCCCCAATGTTGTCTTGAGATTATTCAACTTGAATCCTATGAGAACACGATCATGAGGACATGGATCATACTCTCACTCCTTGCAGAGAACCTACCTGGAGTTTTTTAATGAACTTATCTCTTTTGGCTCTCTTTCATGTCAAACAAAATCTTGGGGAATCTGAGTGGCTCAGTTGGTTAAGCGTCCAACTTTGGCTCAGGTCATGATTTCATGGTTCCTGGGTTCTATCCCTGCATGGGGCTCTGTGCTGACAGCTAGCACAGAGCCTGGAGCCTGCTTCAGATTCTGTATCTCCCTCTCTCTCTGACCCTCCCCTGCTCACATTGTCTCTTTCTCTGTCTCCTTCTCTCAGAAAAAAATACAACATTAAAAAAATCTAAACAGCATTTCAGTTGTACTTATATAGAATCTACTCTATAGACACAGAACTAGTTTTATAGAACTTTACAATATAAAAAATAAAAATTATTATGTGTCTAGCTGCAAATATATCCAAAAACAGCTATGGTAGTATGGCAACTCCAGGTAAGGTTAATTCCATGTCTAAGTAAGAATGGAGGCCAGTTCTTCCCTCCTCAGCATGCTGATTCCATAAGGATAGCTCCAAGATGGTGGTCCCATTTCAAGTTGTCACATGCAGAAGACAGGATCAAGAAGCAGACAAAAGAATATTCTATCTTTTATCTCAGGAACAGGAAAATCCTTCATAGTTTGCTTTTGGGGAACTTTTTTGTTCTGAATTGCCACAATTTTGTCAGCTGCCCTTGCCAAAAATAATCATTGACCGAGATCCTTATTTTTGGCAAAAATTGTTTCTTAAAAGAGGCAGAGACCCTATCCATTAGTATCTTACTTAGAGTAGGGTATTATTAAAAATACTCTAATAAAGTATAAAATTTTAGTTTTATAAGAACATGGTATGAGATAGTATTTGCATCAGATCAATGAAAAGTACCTCCATTATACCTGAATAACTTGAATAATAAAAATTCAATTGTCTTCCATTACATTACACTCCAAATTTTTTTAATATATGGAAATTATAACATAAAGAAGCAAAATTCACTGACATATAATAATAGTGGGAGGAATTTGATCCTAGCTTTTGGAGATCATTGAAAAATGAGCACAAATACCAGTTGTGTGTCAGGCACTTCCTTTGTCCTAGAAAGGTGATGTATCACTTAATCTAACAATAATTACAATATGTATCATTGTCCTTTTTATTGATGTGTAAACTAAATTCAGAAAAAAAATGCCTGCATTGAAAATAAATATTTACGTATTTATACGTATTATAAGTTAATGAAGACATTCTTGTGTTTTCTTCTAGAAGTTAGATCACTTTTGATTTCACACTTAAGTCTATGCATTATCTAAAATTAATTTGTACTTGTTTTGAAGGAGAAATATGTTAAGATTTTTTTTTCCTCATTGATAACCAAATGAATGAAAAGACTATTCCTTCTATAGTAAATTAGCAGTGGAGACTTTGTCAAAAATCAGTTAAAATTAATATATGTGTTTCTAATTGGACTCTGTATTCTGTCCCACTAGATCATGGGTCTGTCCTTGACCCATTATCACATTGTTTGAATGACTGTATGTTTATAGTAAGTCTTGATAAGTAGTGACCTCTAGCTTTATTCTGCTTTAAAATTCCCTTAGTTACTCTAGATAATTTCATATCTGCCTCCATGTCAGAATCTACTTTCAATATTCCACAGAATAAAAAATTTAAAAAAAAAGCCTTGCTGGGATTTGGGATGGCAGAGAATCTTCAGTGACATTTGGGGCATTTTACTAATACCAGTCTAGCAATCTATAAACTTGGAATAACTGTACATTTAGTTAGATATTCCTAGGCATTTAAAGTTTGGGTGCTATAAAAAATAGAGCTATCTATTTAAATTTCATTTTTTTCAAGTATTTTTTATTTTAGAGAGGGAAAGAGACAGCATGAGCAGGGGAGAGGGGCAGAGGAAGAGAGAGAGAGAATCCCAAGCAAGCTTCATGCTCAGTGCAGAGCCTAAAGCATGGTTCAATCCCATGACGTAGAGCTCAATCCCACAACCCTGGGATCACAACCTGAGCTGAAATCAAGAGTTAGGATACTCAACTACTTGAGCCACCCAGGAGCCCCTTTTTAAGTTCTATTCTCATTTTAAATTATTAATATAAAGAAATGTAATTGACAAATATATGTTTACCTTGCATCAGCTAACTTGTTATCAATTCCTATTTTGAATTTATTCTGTTTTAGGGGGTAAGGTGATTTTCTGTGCCATTATCATGACATGTATAAAGAATCAACTTTTGCATAATTCTAACAGCTATTATGTCTCTATCTTGCCATATTACACTGGATATAACCCACAGTAAAATGTAGACTGGAACTGGCAATGATGGACAATGATTTTTCTTGGTCTCAGGGGCAAAATATTAAATAATGGCATTTACCTATTTTTCTGTGTATATCATACCAGATTAAGAATATGATAAAAGAATAGATGTGTCTTGAATTTATTCATCTAATTATATTATATTATATTATTTTATTTTATTTATTTTATTTTAATATGAAAATGATTTATTAAACTTCAGGTGTTAAAAAAGGCCTTCTAGGGGAGGCTGGGTGGCTCAGTTGGTTAAGTATCCAACTTCTCAGGTCATGATCTCAGGGTTTGTGGGTTCAAGCCCTGCGTTGGGCTCTGCTAACAGCTAGCTCAGATCCTGGAGCCTGTCTTAAGATTCTGTATCTCCCTCTCTCTTTGACCCTCCCCTGCTCATACTGTCTTCTCTGACTCTCAAAAATTAAAAAAAAAAATTAAAAATCATTAAAAATTTTAAAAAACTTCTATTCCCAGAATAAATCTTATTTGTTAACAGTATAATAATCTTTTAAAATATTTCTTGATTATTTCTGTTAGTGTTTAGAACTTGCAAGCATAATTTTAAGAAAAACTGGAATGCAATTTTTATTTGACACACAAAGATTTTGGATAATATTGCTAATATTTCTTCCCTAAATATTAGTAAAAACTATTAGTGAAGCCATCTGGACTTGAAATAATCTTTGTGGAAAAATTTATGTCTATTTCTTCAATAGCATTTATTATAATGTGTTTTCTGTAGGAATTTGTCTATTTGGAATACATGTTTTTAAAATTTAGTTGTGTTGGGGCGCCTGGGTGGCTCAGTCTGTTAAGCGTCCAACTTTGTCTCAGGTCATGATCTCACGGTTCGAGGGTTCAAGCCCGCGTAGGGCTCTGTGCTGATAGCTCGGAGTCTGGAGCCTAATTCAGATTCTGTGTCTTCCTGTCTCTCTCTACCCCTCCCAAACTCGTGCTCTGTCTCTCTCTGTCTCAAAAATAAACTATAAAAATATTTTTAAATTATAAAGTAAAATTTCATTGTGTAAATTATTGTAAATGCTCTAATTATTATTTATATGTCTGTAGAATCTGAAGTAGTTTTTCTGTTTCTATTCATAATATCGGTAATCTTAGTTTTCTCTATTACTTTGTTTTGCTAGGATTCTCTTCCTACTTTATATGCCTTTTTCAAAAATCATCTTTTGAGTCTATTACATGTCTGACTGCTATGTTACTGGTTTTTGCCTTGATTTTTATTATTTTCATTATTTTTGCTTTATTGCTCACATATTTATTACACATTATTATACATACATATAGCAATACATATTATTGCTATACTGGAGGTTTATATCATTAGTCTTTTTTTATTAGAATTAATTTATTTCTTAGAAAGTTTTAGGTTTACAGGCAAATAGTGAAAATAGCACAGAAAGTTCCTAGAGAGTTCCAAATGAGGTAAACTGGATCCAGTTTTACCTTATTTATATCATATAGTTAGTGTGGTACGTTTGCAATAATTAATTATGTAATGATAATACATCATTTGTATCTCCTTTAGCATATGTTAAGGTTAGTTCTTTGTGCTGTAAAGTTATATAGAGTTTATCATGTATTCATCACTATGGTATCTTCTCAATAATTTCATCATCTCATAGTATCCCCTGTGATTCCACTATTCATACTTTCCTTAATCCACCTAAACACCCAGCAATCAGAGAGTAAAAATCATTTTACTGTCACTAAGGTTTACCTTTTCCAGAATGTCACATAATTGGAATTGGACAAAATGTAGTCTTTTCAGACTACTTTCTTTCACTTAGCAAAAAGCATTTATGATAGATTCATGTATGTATTTGTATAGCTTGATAATGAATGTGTTTTTATCACTGAATAATAAACTTTATGAGTTCATCACAGTTTATAAACTCAACCACAGAATAACATTTTGTTGCTTCCTGTTAGTTCCTGGTGATGAATAAAGCTGCTATAAACATTTGTGTGCAGATTTTCGTATACACATATTTTTAAATCAGTTGGGAAAACACCTAGAGGAAAGATTTCTAAACATGGTACGACTATGTATGTGTTACCTTTTCATGACTTGCAATTTCTTTTGTAAAGTGGCTGTACTATTCATATTCATTTCAGCAATAAATGAAAGTTACTCTTTTCCACATCTTTGCTAGCAATTGGTAGCATCAGTTTTTGGATTTTGGCCAGTATGATAGGTTTTTAGGATAAATCATTGTCTTTAATCGCAATTCTCTAAAGATAAAACATGTTGAGCTGCTATTCACCTGCTTATTTTCCAACAGTACATCTTTGTTGATAAAGCATCTCTTTAAGTCTTTTTCTCATTTTGAGTTTTTTTCTTACTGTTTAGTTTTGAGGGTTTTTTATTTTAGATATAAATTCTTTATCAAATAAATGTTTTGAAAATATTTTCTCCCAATCTATGGCTTGTCTTTTTATTCTCATAACAATGTCTTTCACTCAGCAAAACCATATAAATTTAATATAATATCAATTCTGTGAATTCTTTCTTTTAATTTTGTATACAAAAAATCATAACCAAACCCAAGAACATAACCATTTACCTCTATGATTTCTTCTAGAAGTTTAACAGTTTTAAATATTATATTTGGAAGACTATCAATCATTTTGAATTAAGTTTTGTGAAAAATATCAGACTTGTAATAGGTTCATGTTTTAATATGAATGTCAAGTTGTTCCATCACCACTTGCTTAGAAGAATGTTTTTTCTGTCTGAATTGCCTTGGGAGCTCTGTCAAATATTTGTTAATGATATTCATGTAGGTTTTGAGCTTTGTTTTCTGTTTCACTGATTATTATGTCTACACCAAGACCACGTTGTCATTGGTCCTTACACAAATTCTTAATATTGAATAGTGCAAGTCTTCCAACTTTGCTATTCTTCTTCAATATTGTGTTGGGTATTATAGATTTTTTCCTCTCCATAAACATTTTATTTTATTTTATTTTTTTAA
Source organism: Crocuta crocuta (assembly GCF_008692635.1). Lineage (NCBI taxonomy): Eukaryota > Metazoa > Chordata > Mammalia > Carnivora > Hyaenidae > Crocuta > Crocuta crocuta. The sequence goes on from NW_027529569.1 coordinate 374,139, forward strand.
TGTTTATTTATTTTTGAAAGACAGAGAGACAGGGCATGAGCAGGGGAGAAGCAGAGAAAGGGAGACACAGAATCTGAAGTATGCTCCAGGCTCTGAGCTATCGACACAGAGACCGACTTAGGCTCAAACTCACAAACCACAAGATCAAGAACTGAGCTGAAGTCGGCCATTTAACTGACTGAGCCACCCAGGCGCCCCTCCATAAACATTTTAGAAATACTTTGTAATATGTTCAAAATATCCTGCTAGGATTATGATTGAGATTGCATTAAATCTAGAGATTAATTTGGGAAGAATTGACCTTTTAACAATATTGAGTTTTCCATTACATAAATATGGAATATCTTTTCATTTATCTAGACATTCTTTGATTTATTTTCAGAATTTTCTAATGTTTTACATATAGATTATCTACATAACTTGTTATATTTTTCTAGTAATGCCTCTGGTATTATTGTAAATGTATTTATTTTTAACTTTTAACTTATAAATCCTGTTATTCATTGCTGTTAGACAGAAAAATAATTGATTTTATATATTGATAATATATCATGCAGTCTTGACATACACTTTGATTTGTTACAAGCTAAGGTGTTTTTAAAATTCTATTTTATTTATTTTGAGAGAGAGAGAGAGCATGGGGAAGGTCAGAGAATGAGGGAGGGATGGAGTCCCATGCAGGCTCCGCACTTAACTAACTAAGGCACCCAGCTACCCCAATCTAAGGTTTAAAAAAATAATTCCTTTAGGATGTTTTACATAAACAATTATGCCATTTGTGAACAAAGGCAGTTTTTCATCTTTCTGTTATATTATATGCTGTATTTCCTTTTCTTGTCTTTTTGCAATATCTAGTACTTCCAGTAGAATTTTGAATAGGAATGATGAGAGAGCGCATCCTTGCCTTCCTTGTTCCTTATCTTAAGAGGAAAGTGTCCAGTGTTAGCTACTGTGGTTATTTTAAGGCATTTTTAATCAATTTTGGATGGTCCCCCTGTATTCACTTTTCCTGGGAGTTCCTATCATTAATGGGTGTTGAATTTTGTCAAGAGATTTCTCTTTATCAGTTAATGTGATTAAATATCTTTTTCTTCTTGAGCTTGTTACTATGGTGACATAGTTGGATTGATTTTCAAATGATGCTATTCTGCCAGATGGGATAAGGCTCTTAAGTATTGGAAAGTAGGTCCTTGTTTTGAAGAATGCTTTTGGCATATTTTCCCTCCACTTGCCACATCCAGGGAATCTTTGCCATTCTAATATAATGTGTATATTGTGTAGAACACACAAAAGTATATCCCTTTACAAGACTGGCCAACAGATGTTTCTCACTCTTAAGATCATCCAACACTCAGACTCCAGCAAATTGTCAAAACTACCATTCAAGTTTTCCTATTTGTTTACAGTTTTAGGGTTTTCTAATCGAGGTAAGTCCTAATCTTGGCTATTACTGACTCTGCATTTACTTGTCTCTCAATTTTCAAGTTGATGGTTTGCTGTACAATCCCAATTCTCTGATTTGACAAGATAAGCTACTGATTTTCAGGGTTTTCATTTTTTTTTTCTGGTAAGAGTAAGAGTGATTACTTCATATCTCTTTAAATATCAGAGCCAAAATCTCTAGTGTAGATCATTGATTCACATTGTTTCCTTCCTATAAATGCATTTATAGCTATACATTTACCTCTCAATATTACTTTAAACTTTTATGAAGTTTTGAAATACTGTATTTTCATTATAATTCAAATCAAGAGGTATTTTTTAAAAAAATTGTTGTGATTAATGGGGCACCTGGGTGGCTCAGTCGGTTAAGCCACCGACTTTGGCTCCAGTCATTATCTCATTGTTTGTAGGTTGGAGCCCCACGTCGGGCTCTGTGCTGACAGCTAGCTCAGAGCTTGGAACCTGTTTCAGATTCTGTGTCTCCCTCTATCTCTGAGCTTCCTCTGCTCACACTGTCTCTCTCTTTCAAAAATAAATATAACGTTAAAAAATTATGGTAATTACAATGTTGCAATGCATGGAATACTTAAGTGATATACTATTTAACTTATAACCATTTTCTAATACATTTAACATTATTGAGTCTTGATGATTTGAGAGAATGTTCTCTATATTTCAAGCCTTTGATCTTTGTTAAATGTTTATGGATCACAATGTCATGGATTTTAATCATTGTGCTATGTATCTTTTTAAAGTATGAATTGATCCAGCTGTTGGATATGCCAAATATTTCAAGTGCAGATGACATGATACGGACATGAAAAATCCTACTAAAGACTACACCAAAAATGTTCAGAAACTGATAAATGAATTTGGTAAAGTTGCAGGATACAAAATTAATATCCAGAAATCAGTAGTATTTCTATACACTAGTAAGTAGCAGAAAAAGACATTGAGAGAACATTTCCATTTGTTACCACACCAAAACCAAAAACAACTAAGAATAAACTTGAGCAAGGAAGTGAAAAAATCTGTACTCTGGAAACTGAAATACTGATGAAAGAAATTGAAGAGAACACAAATGAATGGAAAAATATTCCATGTTCATATGCTCATGGATTGGAAGAAATAATGCTGTTAAAATGTCCATTTTAATTACCAGTCTACAGATTCAAAATACCATCAGCAATTTTCATAAAACCCGAACAATAGTAACAAAATTTCTACAGAATCACAAAATGCCACGAATAGCCAAAGCAATATTGAGAAAGAATAACAAATATTGACAAAGAAAAACAAATATTGAGAAAGACAGACAAAACAAACAAGTCTAGATTTCAAGACATACTACAAAGCTGTAGAAATCAGAACAGCATGGTACTGGAAAACAACAAAAGCAGCAGCAGTAGCAACAGCAACAGCAGCAACAACAAAATGAATAACCCACAGAAACTTAGAAGAGAATATAGAGATCAGAAATAAACCCATGTTTATATGGCCAATTAATCACAGGAGGCAAAAATAAGGAAGAGAGTGTCTTCAATACATGGTTCTGGGAAAACTGTACCACTTTCTAACACCTTCCACAAAAATAAACTCAAAATATACTGAAGACCCGAATGTGACATGTGAAACCATAAAAATCCTAAAGAGAACACTGGCTTTGTGGTTTACTTGACAGAATACTTCTATATAGTAAGACCAATAACATAATAGGCTTTAGTCTATCATCTTATAATTTGTTTTCTAGGATTTCTATCTACTTTTGTATTTATATTTTGCCCCTTTTTATTCTCCTGAAAAATTCAGTTTTTGTCCTGTATTAGGTTTTTATTTTGCCTTGTATTATATATATCATTATTTAGTTGTACCTTATGTTATTCAACATTTCTTCCCTATTAGATTTTTAGATGCTACATTATTTTATTATTCTTTTAGCAGTTATACTACCAATTTCAATATGCACCAATGACATATTGGAATCTACTTTCAATTAGTATTTGTCACTTCCCCTAATGGCAAGAAGCTTCCAATAGTTTAACATTATTGATTCCCCTTATTCCACTTTTGCTATTATATTATAGTATATTTTATTTTACATGTTATAAATCCCACAATATTTAGTATTAATGTAACATGATTTCTACTTACACATGTATTTACTGCTTGTTGTACTTATACTTATTTTTTGAAGTTGCTTGATTTCATCTGGAGATCAGTTTTCTTATAGGAAAGGTCTATAGCTTTGAATTCTTAATTTTTTTGGCATGTGGGGAGATGTTAGAAACATCTTTATTTCATCTCCTATTTATAAGTATTTTCACTGATTATAGACTCAAACAGTTCTCTGTGCAAGTTTGGAAACTTCCCTCAAAGAAACAGCTACAGGCATATAATTTATGAGTTACAATTTATGATCTTTCCTTCTCTTAAGGTGATTCATTCTGGTTGACTGTCTGGTATAATTGTTTTATAACTATTATGTAGAGACTTAATTGGGGAAAAGCAAGTCTGATACCTACCACTCCATCATGGTCCTATTCAGAGGCATTTAAAACTTTATACTCCAATTCATCTAAGGCATTTCACCTATTATTTAAAATTTTGCAATGTTTAATTACCTAATGACGAATGGCTTAAAATGAAAAATAAAAGTATCGCCAAAATTGTAGGTGTAGAAAAATAAGTCTATTTTTATAAATACATTAGTATAGTAATTATTGTATTAACCATAGTCATGCTTTTAGTATGTTTTTCTAGAGTTGGTGGACATTTTTATATGAGGATGTCTTCTTGAGTATACAGTTTTATTATATTTTAATAAAAGAACAATGCTATATTATATGTGAAATAAATCATCATATATATTTATGATTTTTGGATGATACATAACTTCAACTTCCAATGGCTTCATATGATGAATGTTTAGATATGTGTAGCCTTTTGTCTTATCTCCCTTCTGTAGGTACACGAGTAGGCTTAGCATAGTGATTCCCATTCTTGAGATTTTGAAGACTTTTAGGTCTCACAAGGTTATTAATGTCCCTGGCATTTCAAAGATTCTTGGTCTCATTAGGCATTTGGGTTTTCTAATTTCTTTTTTTCTTATTGTAAGTACTTATGTCTTCTACTGCCACATGTCCACCACCATTGCTAATACCCAACATGGCAGCTATTTTATGTTCTATTTTACTTTTCCAACATATATTAATTTTGTCATCTTTATATTTTATCTCTGTCAATTTTCAGAATGTAGGAAGTAATAATATTTCCTTAAACAAACCATCTTTTCTTTCACAATATGAGTGCATGAAATGCAATATCTGACATGTCAGTTTATAGGAGTAGTCATCTTGGTGAAAATTATATATTTAGATATTACATTATATATAAGGAATTTATTGTACTCCNATATATATATATATATGCACACTCTTTACTTCATCTTGATGCTGAGGGATCAGTGCTGATTATAATCTAAACAAATTAATCTCAATGTCATATTCATCTTTTGAATGCTTTGAATAATTTGGAGGGACAAAATGTACACTTGTAAATTATGCTTCAACTGAGCAATACTGTTTTATTGATAATAGTTAAGCATTTATTTAATGCTTTATTTCAGTATTAAGTTTGGAAGACTCTTTCNTAAAAATATGTATATATATATATATAATTCCAAGTTTTTTATTTACATGTACACATACACAGACACAGGCACATCTGTACATATATCTTGCCTGTGTGATAAGTGATTAGTTAAACATTTCAAACATGGTTAAGAAAACATTTCCTTTTAATAAATATACGTGACTGATATCATGTGAGTTTTCTTTCAATCAGCAATAATTGTAACAAAAAATAATATTGTCAGGCCATGATTTGAAAAGGAATCATTGTAAACCAAGAACAATCATTGTAACCAAGGACAAAGTATGTACCTTTGTCATAAGCACTGGAAAACTGTTTCCTAAATGGAGAATTTCTACGATTCTCCTCTTTTTCTTTTTTTATTCTACAGGAACTATGTGTCATCATGCATAATTTATATTGTGCAAGGGATATAGGAAGAAAAAATATAGTGAAACATGCATTTACATTTCTGTAAAAGACATATTCCAGAATTTTAAAGGGAAAATAAACCACATTTCTATGGATCTGAATATATTATCACTTCAACACTTGAAAATAGATTGAATGATTAATATTACAGAAATAAAAAATTAATTTCATTTTATAGCTCAAATTAAATTGTGCAATCTTATCATCAGAAAAATGTAAGGACCCAATAAGAATCCAGCTTTCCCACCAATAAATTCAAAATATGACTTATTTATGTTCCAAAGTCTCCAACAATAATTAGTGAATCAAAGAAATTTGAAATAGGTTTCTTAAGTTAGCAAACAGTCCTTATCAATTTTCATATCCTTAGTCTCATGTAATGTCTCTCACTTAAATGAATGAATGAATAATGCCAAGATGAACAAGTAATTCTTTACTCCTACAAGTCTGTTTGTGTTGATCATGTCACACTTCCTTTTTCTATTAACTTTAAGTTCATTAGTGTGACACAGTATCAACAGACAGTATTATGACTGACCTAAAAGAGATAAATTAGCAGCAAAAATTTAGTCAAGAGCATACTTTAGTAATGTATTAGTAGTAGAGTAATAGAAGTAGAAGCAACAGCAGGAGCAGTAGCAGCAGTAGTAAAAATAACAAAAGTAATGGCACATATGTAGAACATTATGTGACAAGAATGGGCTAAGTGTTTATACACATTATAATATTTCATATTCACTATAAGTATGAACATTACTTACATTAATGTGTTCTTATAGATATAGATAAGAAAAACTAGGATCTGAAAAAGTTGTATACAATAATCCCACTGTCATAAAAACAATATATAACACAGCCAGTGTTGAGCCCAGGTATACTAGGGTTTCATACTCTTTATCATTAGTATGTAATAGTGCAGACCTATGGGGATAGATGGAGAGATGACAGATAGATATATTAGGTAGATAGATGATAGATAGATAGATAGATGATAGATAGATAGATAGATAGATAGATAGATAGAGANTAGATAGATATATTAGGTAGATAGATGATAGATAGATAGATAGATAGATAGATGATAGATAGATAGATAGATAGATAGATAGATAGAGAATCTGAAGATAATGTCTTTTTCAAATTCCTAGAAACAAGCAGGAAAGAGTGTTTCAGTTCAGCTTTGATGAATCATTTTCACACAAATTAGTTTGCAGAGAGTCAGGAAATACATCTAGGAAGTGAATAAAAAGAATCACAATTGTTGGGGCACTTGAGTGGCTCAGTCGGTTAAGCATCAGACTTTGGCTCAGGTCATGATCTCACAGTTCATGAATTCAAGCCCCACATTGGGCTCTGTGCTCACAGCTTAGAGTTTTGATCCTGCTTCTGATTATGTATTCCCCTCTCTCTCTGTCCCTCCCCCATTCGTGCTCTGTCTCTCTCTCTCAAAATTAAATTCACATGAAAAAAAATCACAATTGCAGAAACTTGGTTAATGAAGCAATTATGGTGAAAATGTATCAGATGAATCATGATGAGTGAAACATTTAATGATTTACAAAATTTAGAGATTTAGAAAAATCTCTGGGTATTTAATTGAGGAGTACCATTATATGGCCACATGTGAGCAGTATTACGAATACTGCAATTTTTTGACAAAGTACTATTTTTAACCCTTTAAAATGTATTTGATTAGGTGTAAACAGCAGCTGTCACAAAATAGCCTACTACCTTCTGCTACTTCCATATTGAAAATGAACATTTGAAAAATGAACATTTCTATTGAAAATGAACATTTGAAAAACTATATTATCATTAAATATATTTTAACATAGACCTAGAAAGTTATGATCAAAACTTTCTCATGTTCAAATGTGAAAATATTTTGCTGTCTTAGAAACTAGCTTGCTGAAAAGAGTATGATCTGCCATAAGTTGAATTTTCCTTGTACCACAATTGTAAAAAATTCACCAGTTTTGTGCAATGATGGTGGCTTGGAGATTAGAAATACAAAATATAAATTGAGGGCAAATTTTCCTTAATTTTACCAAAGTTTTTTTTCCCTAATTTTATACCAAATGATTCAAAATATATCTGGAAAATACAAGCTTGGAAAAATCTATAGGAAATTAATTTCATAATAGTGAGAAAGTTAATATCAAAGTAGCTTATAACATGTACATTTGCATGAACATTTATTTTAGAATTAACATATGTTATTTTACTGTTTGTTTAGCTAAAAGACTCCTCTTACAAATATTATTATTTATTTAAGGTAAGCTTTATGCCCAACATGGGCTTGAACTCATGACCATGAAATCAAGAGTTGCATCCTCTACTGAGCTGAGCCAGACAGTCAATTAAATAATTGGTAGTAATAGATTATTTCTATTTATACATAAAGAAAATTGTTTACCCAAATAATTACTGTTTATAAGATAAATTCAAAACAACTTCATCTTTATAGCTAAAGTAAAAATATCTCATTAATATACACATAGAACTGCAAGTGTGAATCATTGGAAAACTATAAATACTCTTTGTTAGTGAGTCCTTAAATAGGATTGGGACAGCTTAAAATAAGATTCATTTTAGGTAAAAAAAAGAAAAAGAAAAAGAAAAGAGCCTTTCAAACATACATAATTTACAGAGATCATGGTAATTCAGTAAATTATATACATGGGACTTCAATTGTGAATCACTGGAAATCTGTAAACATGTCTTGTTAGTGAGTCCTTAAACAGGAAATACATTATTGAGACAGCTTAAAATAGGATTCTTTTTGGGGGGAAAGAACCTTTCAAATGTATGTTATTTACAGAGATCATGGTATTTGATTAAATATTAGTTCAATAAGAATTTATTTATAAGCCAAGAAATCATCTAATCACATCAGAAAATGGAAGTGATACAAAATGCAATAGTAAAAAAAAATGAATAATGGGAGGACGGAAAGGAAAAAATCCATCAAACTGTAGGATCAACATTAATTTTGAAATTGTTTGCATAGGATGTAAACCTGCTCCATGACAAGGAAGTCTGAGTTAAACAGGCCTAAAGGAGTAGAGCGGGGGGTTCAATTTCGGTAGTTGAATGGTGTTATCAAAAATGCAGGAAAGATGTAAACATGTTCTGTTGACAAAGGTACAACTTACACTGTCAAAGTGTTCATTGTCTAGTGGACTGGATTACTGTTAACTATTGTATCTAGATTATTGTTGTTAGATTATCATGTTGTTACTAGGTTATACTTAATTGTTATCCATTACAAACTCTGGTAAGTGGTGTACTGAATATGCACAATAAAGAAACCAATCTAACAGAAGCAGGTTCACCTACTAAATACACATTTATGGAGGGCCTGCTATGCCCCAGTCATTGCATGCAGCTCTAAGAATACATCTGCCAATACGAAAGGCAGCACTTCTACTCTCAAAGAGCTAATATCTAAAGTGATTGTTTTTCTCAAATTTTTGACAAAAAAATATGGTAGCCCTGACAAATCATGCTGCCCTGTTGGACTCGGGCAATAGCCACTTGAACAGTAATTGAGGTGTGGTGTACAAAAAAGAAAATTCTCATCCTTAATTCTGGAGAATACATTGTTATGTCTTAAGGAATTCCACGAGAAAACTGAAAGATTGCTTGGTAATGTAATTCCTGCTGAGATAAATAATAAACCCAACTCATGTTGCTGTAGTATGAACATGAATAGCGAAACTATCCTGACTCAAATTGGATTCAGACTCTACTCACAAACTCTGAAACAATTACTTAGAAATGGAGAGTTTTAGATTTAGACTGAGTAACTTACATATTAAAATTCTGCAGTTTAAACAGAGAAGAATTATAAAAGTTTCATGTAAATATTGGACAGACTCTTAGTACTTGATATGAAAACAAAAACAGGTGAAGTTACTCTGAGTAAAGGGAGACGGTCTAATCCCTTGAATGCTAAACTCTTGTTTTGGCTATCCTGAATTGGCTCATGAGACACCTTCTAAAAACCCCACTGGAAAGGAGCAGAGCTGGAAAATTCCTCACCTAGTCCTTCTTCATTTAGGAGGGTATAAAGTCCAGAAAATTTATTTTCAGCCTTTTCCACAGTTAGTTGTGGCCTACTTGAAACTAGAATTTACCCCTCTAAATACCAGTTTATCAGATGTTCCACCATTGTCTAAGTATTTGGAAAGAAATGGTAATGCATTACTCAAAGGGGAAATAAAAATAAATATTATAATCCATTTTGTAAGAAAACTCAGTCAAAGTGTACACCATTTTGTTAGATGTAAAAAAATAAGTCTATTTTCCACTCTGATTTTATGGGATTCTGAGGAAGGGGAAATCAGAGGACAAATATTCAGTTTGTAAAGGATATACTGCCCTGCAATAATTGTAATAATACTTCTCCATGATGTCTGGACACAAATTCTTTTATTTATACTATGCCTTTCTATCTTTTCCTAGACCCATTTGCACTTAAAAGTATTCATGTTATGAGTAAAGATCAAAGTCATACTAGTTTCTAAGGTTGTTAAATTTATTAATCAATTAAACTAATATTAATTGAATATGCAAAGAAACCCTATGTATACTAAAAATAAGCAAAATAATGTTCATATGGGAAGAACTATAATCAGTATAATGATACTAAGTTATTAACCAATGCTAATGGGGTTTACTTGCAAACTCTTGCAGTTCTTAAGAAATTTGAAAAGTTTTTTAAGTAGTTACAGTGAAATACTTGTGTGGAGTTGTCACTACATATAATCTATTGATACTTCTCCCATTTACCATTATCTAATTTCAAATAGAAGTATGATAGCACATTGCTTAGCCCAATGATTATTTTTGCCCCAAATAATCTATTTATCAATAGTTTACAATAAGTAAGCTATAGCTTGTTGTCAGTAAGTTGTACTAAATTGTCAAATTTAATATACTTGCAATAAATTCTGTTGGGTTTTTGGACTTGTGAATAAAAGTTTTATTCAGTGGCCAAATCTATTGATATTTGGGAGATAAGTATTGAGGCATTTTTTTATAGAAAGAGGCAGATGTAATAAGAGAAAAGAAAGGTGAACAAAAGAGAAAAAGAATGGAGAGAACGAAAAGAAGATAAAAGAAAAAAACAAGGGGAGGTGACACTTTAATTTAAAAACCAAATCGGAAATATATAGATATTTTTATTTATAATAAAGTACAGAAGATAAATTAAATGTATGAATAGTGCTACATTTATATATTAATAACAAATCAATGATTTACTGAATATTTACTATGTCCCAGGAATTCTGAAGTTGACAGGAATACAGATAGTGGCAACTCGGAGGGTGCAGTTTACTGAGGATACTGACAAGTCAGGGGACATCATAATGCTCTTGTGGATTATGATCCATATATAAAGGATCCATAAAGGATTATGTTGTATCCTTTCCAGAGGCCTCTGGAACAAAATCCATCTCTTTGTTCAATTGTATGATTGTAAGAATTCAGTTCATTGCTTCTGTTGGATAAGATTTCTATTTTCTTGCTAACTATAAACTAAGGACCGTTCCCACCTCCTAGAGGCTGCCCCATTTCTTGGCTCCTATTCTCCTTTCCCCTCAAACCTAGTAATAGCCGGTCTAGTGCTCACATTGCATCGCTCTGACTCACTCTTCTGCCTTTCTCTTCTGCTTTTAGGGAATCATGATGAGATTGGGTCCGCCCAGGCACTGCAGGAAAATCTCCCTACCTTGCCCTCCTTAGGCTTAATCACATCTGTAAGTCCTTTTACCATGTTAAATAATATATATCTGGAGACTGGGGTTTGGACCATCTTCAGGGGTGAGGGAGAATTATTCCATTCAGCAGAAAAAACAGTAGGTAAGAGTCTTAACAAAAACATATATATAAACTAAATTTTAAAGAATAAGATTTCCACAGAGGAAGAAAATAGAGTTAAGCAAGAACATTTTAGAGAGAGGTTTATGAGTCAGAAAAAAGGAAAATGGCAGTTTTGAAAAAAAAAGTGTCAGTTTAGCAAGTTTAGATGTCACGAAAGGCTGAAGAGACTATCAGGAGAATGAAGTGTTTCCTATGCCATGCCTGGGTGTTTGAGTTTTATTCTAAATGTAGTAGAAAACCATGGAAGCATTTTAAGAAATAAAGTAGTATCATATGTTCATTTTATAAAAGTTGCTGACACTACCCTGAAAAGGAATTGTAGGAAAGGGTCAAAACTAGAGGAACAGAGAAAAGTTAGGAGGATGATTCAATAAATGGGAGGAGAAATGGTATCAGCTTTATCATAGGCAGTGACAGTGATGACCTTGAAGAGAGCATGGATTCTAACAATATCCAGGAAGTATGAGTAAGAGAATTTGACAACAAATTGGATGTGGGGGATAAAGTTAATGGGGGAGAAAGAATGATTTCCAGAATTGCAGCTTTGGAAGCTCAGGCTGGGAGATGAAAGTGTCAACTCATGTTCCTTTAAATGTATGCCTGAGGAATTGTAGTAAGTAAGTCTGGAAAGGCTGATTTATTCTGTGATATACTGGGCTTGGCTGGCCTACACTGAAACTTCAGTTAGAACAAAGACTTTGAAAACAACTATATCTTTATAAGATGTTGCTCAGTCCTTATAAAATCTATAGCATTTCTATTCCTCATTAATATCATATCATTTATCTATAATTATGTTGACATAAATCTAAATTTCTAACCAACACAGAAACTCAGGGCATCAACACTGTAACAACCTTGAAGTTTTAAAGGAACAAAGGATATATATCAAGGCATGAGAATATCTTTGGTGGCTACACTGTAAGAAAGGTACATGTTATAATGGAAAAATTAGTTGGAAATCAGTTACAAAAAGACATATCTTCCAGCTCTATCATTTTTTAAAGTATCTTAATAGAATAGCTACAATTTGGTCCATAAAAATTTTTCATAAGCCCCCTAAAAAATCATTCATGTGTTATTTTCATTTCTGTTACTAATTTCTATAAAAATTACTAGGGATCCTTAGCAAACCCTTGATTTCATGGCTTTGGGTAGGGAAAAGAAATAGGCTTGGTGTGAACTCCCTCATCACTAACAGTTAAAGTACACTCAGGATGTGTTGAAACCATATTAAAGGGTCTCTCACTGGACAAGTTGTAACAATTAGATAATTAAGTATTAAAAATTATGGTAATTTGGATCATTTTAATTTATAAAATTGTATCAGTGCAAAAGAAAATCACATAAGGTACAGAATAATGTATGTACTTACATAAGATTAAAAAGATGACAAAATTGAATAGTTAGAATTTTAAATAATTTTTATAGAGGGTTATTTTATGCTAAACTTGGTGATAAAACATATATACATATGCATATATGTGTATATATACTATACATTTCTTCTAAAAATAGAAAAGTACAAACAATAAAATGGTCAGAAAAAAATATCCTCAAATACTGAAGAAATGCAGCAAACATAAGAAGGTTGGAAGTGAGTTCAAATACTATCACTGGTGATCATACCAAAGGACTAATTATTAAAAAGATCACTATTAAAAGTCACTATTTCAAAAACACAAATCACTCAAATATTTCAAAGAATAGACTTATGTAGACATGATCTCTTACAAAATTGAAAAAAAACTACTAAATCACTTTATAAATTTTGTAGAAATAAAGTTAAACTACATATGGGTTTCCAATCCTAAAAGACAGACATAAAACATTATGATATAAAAAGTAAAGCTTCATTACATTGGAAAAGAAAAGAGAGACACACAGACACACATGAACAAACACACTCAGGATGATACTGAATGCTTTAATTTGAAACAATTTCCTTAGACTAAGCACCTATATCTTGGGCCCCTCCCAAGAGTCAACACTTCAGCAATCACAAATACATAACTTTGGTATGGTATTCTTTTTATCATGTTTTGAAAGAGAACTAGAGAAAAGGTAAAAACTAATATATAGAATACTAAATGAAATTCTGGAATATGGGAAAATGGCAATGAAATTAAACAGTAAAGATGCAAACAAGTTTATTTTACAAGTAGCTTGTAACTTCAAACTTTTAACTCTGTCTTCTTAATTCAGTGAGGCAGTGCTCTGTTCAGGATCTGTTTTCCTACATTGCAGTTTGGGAAGGGCCTCTAGGTCTTGACCATGTTCTAATGTTCAAAAGGTGATGGTTGGGTAAGTCAAGTTTCAATTACTCTATCAAATCTAATGGCAGACTTCCCTCCAGTACAACTCTGCAAACATCTTATCCAACATTTTCAGTACATAGACTGTGCCCTCCAAAAGGAGGCTTTGCACTCTCTAACTGGATTATGCTGCAATCGAGTTTTATTATAGACCTTTTTTAATAGGAGGCATCTTGTAAACATAGGTGTTGAGGAAAACTTCTTTGATGCATGAGGCAAGGTCCCAGGTAAAGGTCCCGTTTTTTTCCTTCAGCAAAAAAAAAAAATATTTTATTTGCTCCTGTAATTCCATTTTCCCCACTTTTGCATGCTTGGAGACAATTCTCCGTGGGTGTCCTCCATGTCCACACATGCCTTGAGCAAAGGCCAGATTACCTTATTCCTAAACTGTCTTTTTAAGGATGTGTGTATAGTAAACAGCCTTGGAAGAAGGAGTATTTCCCTTCAGAGCAGATAACAGGTATGTTTACTGTCCTATAAAAGATTTAAGTTCCTAAGAAAAGGGGTCCACTCCTATAATTCACTGTGTGTGCTAAAGTCACTTACCTCTTCTTATACCACTCTTTAGAAATACAGGTTTATAGAACAGGTACAATAAGAACTTGATACACTGACTGTAGTTCTTGAAATGATTAATTCCTTCATCTTTGTTCTAGAAGAGTGATATCTTCATAGAGCATACAGCACCCATGAAATAGTAAGAGGCTAATGTTTAAACTTGCATATGGGGTAACATCTCACACCCTTTACAGTTCTTGACAGTTTTGGCAATGAGGATGGGATGCTGACAGAGACATGACTTCCCAGAAGGAAAGAATGAGTCCTGGTGGGCCAATGAACACAATTTGTAGGAATGGGGAAGCAGATTCAAGGGCAGCTGCTAATCATCCTCTGGGCAAGTAGACTTTCTCATCACTATGGCAGTCACCCTTAGGTCCTCCTGGGTAGGCATAAATTTCTGATCCCTTTCAGGCAAAAGTTGCAGAGACATGCACCTATATCAAGCACGAAAAGGTAAAATTTGCAACTGCTATGTGGAAAACCAGGTGAATCACTGAAGCTTTGGAAAGTTCACTTGTGAAAGAGATGGGTGCATAATGCTTACTAAGGGACCACTGTATCCCCTAAACAACTTTATAGGCCACCTTCTCCTGTAACATGTTGAGCCAACCTTAGTCCATTTGGAGACAGGTAATATTTCATAGTTTCTTGCCGTAGGTCCTGACTGTTCTAAGGCTTCTTTTTGGCCCTACCTCTGAGAGTTCTCTGAGAAAGACAAATTCCCTAAGGAAATACAAGATGTCACATTGACTAGTGTACATGGTAAGGGCCTGTACTCAGATGTGACCAATTGCTGTTGAGCTGCTGATCAAGTTTGCCCCTCACAGACTGTCACTGTTGTTGGCTGGATCCATCATCCAATCACACATGGAAACGTTCACTGTAACAGACTGGGCACAAGTAAAAAGGACTCTATTGTTCTGATGTGGAGTATACAGCTCCGTGCTGAATCTATGACTGCTCCCAGAAGGTGACCCATTTGTAGGCAGTGAGAGAGACAAAATCCTATGAGGCAATCGCCCAAGACTGTTGCAAAGAAATTAAGTAAATCAGACTTCTGTCCCACACTAAGGGCGAAGTTTTTCTACTGGGACAGAGCACATTGATTTTGTGGTATTTGAGGGAGAACAACAATCCCAATCCCTGGGGAGTACGAGGGAGAGAAAGGAACTATAAAGTTGCAGATATAAATGATCTAAAGGTATAGATAGGATATTTTTTCTATTGCAGTATGTCTCCATTGTTTCCCCCGAAACCCTTCCTCACAAAGAGGAAGGTCGTGGTGGGCTCTCACAAACTGTTGCAAGCTCCTTTAAATTTAACTTACCTGCACAGTTGTGATTCTCCCCCAGTGGCTCTAACCATGATTTAAAAATCACCATTCCTCTTATTATCAAAACTCTATCAGAAAAAGTTGAGAATGTTCCCAGATTCTGCACCTTTCAGAAAAAAACAAAACAAAACAAAACAAAACACCTGTATACACCTGCATATGTGTTCCCCACTCTCATTCATTCTCCATAGCTCAGTGGCCCTGGCCAACATGCATCATATTTTGGGACCCCCAATAATTGTGACCAAATTTTTGAATCCAGGGGGGACACGTTGGTAGTACTGTCAACTTCCACTCCTGACTGATGTAGGCTACAAGTGAGATACAAACACAGTTGTAAATATTTCAGTTAGGAAATCCAGAAAACTAGGAATCATCAACATCTCCCTCCTGAAAAATCCAAGTTCTAGCAATTTAAAATTATTTATGACTTTAGTTCAATCCCTCATGTTTCCAAGCTTGATTTAGTGCAGTCAGTATATAACTGCCATCCGGGCTTCCAGTCTTGCTTCCTGAGTCTGGATTCTGCTCTTTAAAAAGAAAAAAATCTTCCTAACATGAATAATCACATGACTTTTAGCTTAATATTGATCAAGAAATCAAACACCATTGACAATAAGGGGCAAAATCCCTAGCATTGCCTGAAATTCCCTTCATGAACTGGCATTGATCTTATCCAGAATTGCCCTTCCTGTTCTCAATCCCTTCTCCATATATACTTGTACTTCACTGTACGGACTTGTACGTGGCACATGTTCTTGCAGCTTCTTTATATATCATGCTTCTTCTTCTTGTGTTCGAACTCTTCTTTCTGCCGACAGTTTTGTTCACTGCATAATCCGTAATTATGGGTCCTTAATATTAAATTTTTAATATTAAAATCCTTGTATTCTCAATGTCTCATTTCTTTTCTGATTTAAATTCTTCTCAGGAATCTGATCGGTTGCTCACTGGTGTGTTTACACAGCACCCATAAGTGACTTTAAAATAGTGCTGTCACTTGCTTTGGCATTATTCTACTTATCTGTCATATCTCCAAATACACAATAAGCTCTTTCGGTCTGAAGCTACCTCTGCAAAGCATCAATCAATAAATTCCAAACTCAATATAAATATTCAATAAATGCTTGCTGGATGAATTAACACATGATTGTATTCCACAATATGTATTTCAATTATCAAATTTTGTATGGCGATATGGTCAATCGAAAAGAAAGCAGAAATAAAAATATAGTTTTAAAATAGTCATTTTGGATGAAGATAATTTAGCTTTTATTCTATTTTATACTACTATTGATTTAATATTTTTATGCAAAAAGTTACTTGTTAAAGCATAGCCCTAACCTCTTATGAGCATATGAATAATGAATACTCCTTTTACACACAATTAGCAATTAGGTTTTCAGATTAGTTATTTGTCACATTGAAAAGAGCACAGTTATCAGATTAAAGGATGCTAAGCAGATAAGAATAAATGTTGAGCAGATCTTCACAAGACATTAGAGATTCATTGGGTTGTCCTGGAAACATAAGAGCAACATAAAGTGAAAGAGAAAGGAAACAAATGAGAGATTAAAACATAGATGATAGGAAACTGTCTATTCTTCTATATCACTTAGTTCTGCTCTGTGTTCTAGTGCTTCAGAGAAGCACCACAATTAAGACAATGGAGACACGTAGGCTGTTTTTATAATTTGGCTATTTTGACTAAAGCTGCAATAAACACAGGAGTGTAGCTATCTCTGAGAGGTCCTGATTTCTTTGTATATATATCCAGAGATGCAATTGCTGAATTGTATGAATAAATGGCTAAGAACATGTAGTCTGTATACATGTGGGTATACATTGTAATATAACGTTATATAATAATAATACATATATTATATACTATATATAATAATGAATGAGAATAATAGAAAGAAAGAAATCTTGTAATCTGCAATAACATGAGCATTATCTAACTGATACGTCAAAAAGGAAAGAGAAATAGAGTATCATATTACTGACACATGGAATCTAAAAGAGCTAAACTTAAACTTAGACTAGAACAGTGGTTACCAGGGACTGGGGTGAGGGGATGGGAGAAATGGGTAGATGTTGGTCAAGGGGTACAAACTTCTAGTTGTAAGATAAGTAAATTCTAGGGACCTAACGAACAGCTTGGTGGGTATAATTAACAATACTGTATTATATACATGGAAGATACCAAGGACATAAACCTTAAATGTTGTCACTGCAAAAAATCAAAAGGATAATTATGTGATATGTTGGAGGCATTTGTTAATGCTACAATGGAAGTCATTTCATAATGCATATGTGAATCAAATCAACACATTGTACACCTTAAACTTACACAATATTGTATGTCAATTATATCTTAATAAAACTGGGGAAAAACTAAAAACAAAATAAAACAAAACACCACAGGAAACTAAACAAAATAAAAAGCAGTAGAGAGTGGAAGTGTTGTAGCATCTCCTAACTGTGAGGAAAACAGTCAGCCTAATGAAGTGAATGGGTTGGAGTTTGGGAAAGAGCTTGTAGGAAGAAAGTAGAAATGGGAACATTTTTAAACTATGTCATACATATAGATAAAGAAAAAATTATTCCAAAATTTAATTTTATGTACAATGTGCTTTTAATAACTTAATTTTAATTCGTGAATGCACATGCCATTAAAATACTACTGAGTAGTAATATTAATGGGATCGTTCTAGAAAAAATAATTATTTCTATGTGCAAGTGGTAAAATTTCCTCTGAAAATGCAAAAGGAAATAAAAAGTATTTCTTTGTTTGACCATTTTACTTACTTTTATGATTCATTCCTCTGTTTTGCTCTATTTTTTACATTAAAACAACTTTCATTTTTCCTCAATAATCTTGGTGACTATCAGCTGAATACAAAAGGCTTTTGTTTTTGCTGCAGTGCATTTCATAAAAGTAAAAATGAACACAGTGTACTTGAAGTTTTTATGATCACTGTTTTTCCCTAATAATCTTCTTATTACAATCGTAATTTTAAAATTATGCCAGAAATACAGTCAGTTACTCTTTAGCAGTGGTTCTAGACTCTGTCACTAGCAATGTTTATATATCATATACATTACAGATGTATATACACAATGTATGCACATTGTATACACATTACAGGTGTGTATACAATGATACCACCTCCCTCAAAACAAAAAACAGAAACAAAAAAAACCAACCCAACAACAGTAAAAAAAACCCAATAATGTAAGTAAATTTATTGCACAATATAGATTACAAGATAGATACATGGATAAATCTATATTTCTATTTCTCTTAACTATCATTCAATGATTATTCAACAAATATTTATCAAATGTTTATCATGTGTCTAGCACTGAAATATAGATACTGTGATGTGCCCATGAGGATGCCAGGAGTGTGATGTACATTAGCACTGAGAATATGGGTAAGTGAATAGGCAACAAGAGCTCACAGAAGAGACAATAAGCTCAAGCATCGGGAACTATTGAAATAGTCGAGTCCTAGATTATGAGGATTTGGTGATGGACAACATGGGACAACAAGAAAGAGACCACTATTTTAACCAGAGAGATGTTTTAAAGTCTAAAATTGAGGGGGCAACAAATAATCACAGATCAATTTTGTATGGCTTATTTCAAAACAGTGAGAAAAATGGCAAGTCTGGCTAGGCTAGATTTATATAATAAGGAATTTACAGGTCTCCTTGATGCATCTGGATTTCTTAAATTTAATGTGAATCCTGGTGGGGGTTGCTAACAATTTATGTTTTGGAAAATTTACCTGGGTTGCTTGCAGGGAAATGATTGAAGACTATCCCTTATCCATGTTAGAATTTTCAGTTGTTGGGGCACTTGGGTGGCTTAGTTGGTTAAGTGTCTGACCCTTGACTTCACCTTGGATCATGATCTCACAGTTCGTGGGTTTGAGCCCTGAGTTGGGCTCTGCTCTGACAGTTGAAGCTTGCTGGGGATTCTCTCTCTCCCTTTTCTCTGCCCCTCCCCTGCTCTCTCTCACTTTCTCTCCCAAAATAAATAAATGAAATAATTGTAAGTTGCACTATATATGTGAGAACAAGGATGTTAGGAAGAAATAGACAAGCTGAGAATATAAAAGATGGAATAAATTGGATTTAGTGATTGAAAATGAAAAAGATATGAATGGCTAGGCACTGATCTCAGACACTGGCAATTAAATTTATGGTGCTGCCAACCACTGAGAAAGAAAGCTTAGGTGAGGAGTTAAGTTTGCTAAGTAAAGTACTCCACTCAATTTAGAAGGAGAAGATAGCTACTTGGTATTTAGATTTTTCAGATTGCATTAACAATTTTGGCAACAGTGTTGATCTACAACATGTCATGTAACTTTTTCGAGATGTCTTTGTAGTACCTCAGAATGGGAAAGAGACATGTCTTCAAAAGACACGATGTAAGTGGTGAAAATTTCTGGTTAATAAGACTTTAGGGAGATGGATTGGCCTAGTTGGCAAATGTAATACTGCTAATTTTAATTCTCCATGTGGTGTACCCTATAAAAAATACGAAGTTAAAAAAACACATCCAAAACCTCTA
Organism: Crocuta crocuta; assembly: GCF_008692635.1. Taxonomy (NCBI): domain Eukaryota; kingdom Metazoa; phylum Chordata; class Mammalia; order Carnivora; family Hyaenidae; genus Crocuta; species Crocuta crocuta. The sequence goes on from NW_027529569.1 coordinate 394,326, forward strand.
AGGGTAAATATTTAATCCAGTTATAATTGCAACAGAGTCAAGTTACTAAAATGCCGATTTGGTGTTGGCTCTAAGTACATACTTAATTCTTGGACACATCTTTGACCTATTGGTTTTAGGACTGAACACAGAGAAAATAAAAATTAGTGAAATGACTACCTTTGCCTCATCCCAAAGAAGGAATAAAATTCTGACAATTTTATGTTTTCTACTGACATATGTTAGCAAAATCTATGATAGATTTTTCCACTAGAAATAGAACACATATTCTTAATATTTTGTCTGTATATACCAAAAATATTTCCATACCACAAACACGTTTAATTGCTTGATAATTTTAGCAAAGAAAAGTAGCTACCACTTTTGCTAAAAAAATTTGCATAAAAAATGTCTTTGCTAAAAAAATGCAAAATATAGTAACTTTATTGTAGCCAAATCCAATAATCAAGAGTACAAAATTAAAAATTAAGTCTAGCAAGTGTGAATATTTTTCAGAAGTGTTTGCATGCAATATACACTGACACTACTTAAGGTTTCCCATTGTTCTGCTGCAAGATTAAAAATTCAATACTTAGATTCCAAGTATTTTTAGAAAGGGCTTCTAAATATCAGCATATTAAAGAAAATGAGTGATTACTGTAGCACACCTGTTGCTAAATCCTTAAACTTTTTGAAGGCACCTTAGAAGTATATGCTAGTCCTTCATTTAAAATAGCTTCCTGTTTATTAAATACAATCCAGAACATTTGGATCATTATTTTGAAGAAATAGAGTACAGCATATGTTAAATGTGGACAAACTCTTGGAAGATAGTTATTTTCTGAGAATCATTTCTTTAAAAATTGTATTTCCTTTTTTTCCACTATGTTGCATGGGGAAATTAGCCCATTGATTTTCATGTAACCAATGAAGAGGATTCCCATAATAATGTGCACAGTATTTTTTAAGTTTCTAATTTAAGGCACATTCAAATATTTCCATTGACATGTTTACAGCACTTTTCTAAGATAATCACCATGTAAAGCAGGTTGGCAGATAAATTACTCTCAAATTAACTGTATATAACAACCATTTCAGTTGCCTTTGCCTTTATGTTTTGCACAAGAAAACAGTGCCATTTAGACATCATGCTGACAATTCTCAACTTTTTAAGACAGTTGAAGACCATGGCACTTTAAATTGATACAAAATTTGAGCTTTATATATAGAACTGATATAAAGCTTGAGCTTTATAAAATCTATATAAAGTAACCTTTTCTCCCTTCCTACCCCCATATATCTACATATTTATTTATATCTTCCTATCTCTCTCTCTATCTACCTACCTACCTACCTACCTATCATCTATCTGCCTCCTCCACCCCCCGTGTACAAACCATGTATAATCCCTAGTGGGGACAGCACCTGGTCTCTACTAGTCTAATAAAAGCAGTTCTGGAAAGAATGGTTCTGACAGTTTCCAGAATGAGACTAAACCAAGGATCCTGAGCAAGAAGCATGGAAAAATGGAAGACTCTACAGCCATTCCAACCATAGATTTTGTGGCAGTTACAGATTAAGAAAACAGTGGTCTGGGCCTGTACACCTCTTTCTCCTTAATTTATAAATCTCTAATTCTGCTAATGCCTAATGGAATGAGTTACTTTATCTTTGGATTTTCCTTGATGTGCAACAACTAAATAAAAGCTTTCATAAACTCTGTTTGAGCCACATAAACTAGTCTTTCCTTGACAGTATCTGTATAGCTAATTCTTACACTGAACAGTATAAAATGTAGTTTTTTTGTATGGACAGAGAATATAAAACCTATGAGTCGCAGGAATAAGCTTCAGAACCTCACTATACCAAATTCCAGACAATTTTTTCTTTTTCCATGATGTTTTATTGAGTTATGTTTGGGTTTCATAGCACTCATAAATCTTCAGTGATGTAAGGATGGAAAGGCAGTAAGTATTTCAGAGTTCTTAAGTCATTGAGATGTAGAGACATTCTAAGTAATTTCTTCCTATCACCTGGGTTTCCTCAGAGCTGCCCACATCATGACTAGTCTCACTAAGTGCTTCTCATCGCTCAAGCAGGTGTCAGAGAAGTGCCTTGGTTTCATTACTAATATAAGAGCTTATTTTATGTTTGTATATAGAATGGAAGCTCCATGAAAGTAGAGTGTTTATTTCTTTAAAAATTTTTTTTAATGTTTATTTATTTTTGAGAGAGAGAGGCAGAACATGATCAGGGAAGGATCAGAGAGAGAGAGGGAGACACAGAATCCAAAGCAGGCTTCAGGCCCTGAGCTGTCAGCACAGAGCCCAATGCAGGGCCTGAACCTAACCACGATATCATGACCTGAGCCGAAGTCGGACGCTTAACTGACTGAGCCATCCAGGTGCTCATATTTCTGTATGCTTAGTAAATACAATAGCAGTCAGCACACAAAGAAATTTAATACATGCCTGGAAGAGAATACACATATACATGTTACATGCCTATATATAAATGTTATTATATATTGCCACTTTGTAAAGAATTCCACACATCACTAGACGGTATTTCAGTATAAAATTATAAAGATTATAAAGTCTAAATTTCCTTCTACAGATGGGTTAAAAACAAATATTTTTTTTTATATAAAATGAATTCTATTATTGGTTCTTTAAGTGGAATACTTAAAATAAGTCAAGTTTAAAAAAAATAAACTCATTATAGAAATATCTTTTACATTAATGAATTTTATAAGTTTCAAACAGATGGATTTTCTCTTAACAATATATCTTAGTTCTAAAGGTGCTCTATTTTAGAAAGTTAAAAAACGTTGTCTTGTACAGCTTATGATGGGTACATAAATTACCTCTTTTTCCAGTGAAACAATGCTAAAGAAATTTTTATGCAAACATACACATGTACAAGCCAACACATACACATTTCAGCCTAACACAGGGAGGAAAGAAAATAGTCATGTAGAGAAGAGACATTATGGGGAAGATTAAATAGACGAGAATATATAACATGCAGGCTAGGGAAACAGACCTTTAAAAAGGCAATATTAAAAACAGCAGATATTCTTTCTTTGCTACACTAAGAGTTTCCAAATTTGGTCGTGGTAGTTTCAGAGATGGAGTGGCAAGTGAAACAGGAGTCGAGTTGACTATTTCAAGGAACGTCTATAGCTTTTACAGCCGGTATTCTACTTTTGTGTGGCAAGTCAAATTTTGTACCAAGAAAAGCAAATAGGAAATTCAAAATGCCCCCAAAGAGGAAAAGAAGCCTAACTATGATACAATTAGATTGTAATCAGTCTGCTTATTACTAATACTTGATGTTAGAAAAAAATGACAAATATCTTTAAATTGTTAGAAGGAGAATACCTTTAATCTGGAATTTTATTTCCTATCAGCTAGAAGTGAAAGCAAAACTGAAGACATTTTTTAATGGATTTCTTGAATCTTTTCTCACT